>NW_019214433.1:0-193401 GCF_002532875.2 Varroa jacobsoni | reverse complement strand
ATATAATAGTTTATTTTGTCAACAATATCCTATGTACACATCATTTCCACCGAGGTCGTTTCCGCCATCTTGGTCATGTGGCAGACAGCTGTCCATAAATAAATAAATATCCTTATCGTTTATTCATTATTGATGCGATTGGCCCACGTCATTCCCTAAAAGAGACTTGTTGTGCCTTTGCCTCTATCGTGTATCATTGTTTTGCCTTTTATCGAAGATAGTTGTTACAATCTTTTCAACAAATGCACCAGTTCCAAGTGGTTGTTACGTCTCCCTTCGGGCTTTTTTAATATAGCAGATTGACTACTTAATCGACCAGACATACAGTTTGTTATAAAAACCCAGAATTCTCTTGATAGATGTAAATACAACAGAGAACCCCTCGTGCTCATGTGAAGTCTACCGCATACTTTTGACATAGAATAATCTTACCCGAACTTAACCCTTATGAGATTTGTTTGATTAGCGAATATTTTGGAACCTTCTAAAGGTCTAGGTAAATTGAACTTTATGAGACCAGCTTAGGCACGGGCGCAGCAGTCGATAATTTTTATATTATATTCACGCATATATGAATCCTTTCGTTTTTCCTAATTTTTCTTCCATTACCAAGCTTACTTTTACTTTCCTATTCCATTTTATAAAATACACATGCTAATTAATTATATAGCCTCTATAACAAAGTTGTAACAGTATTTCCCGGTAAAAGTTCATATATTGGGTCACGCATACATTTTAAGCAAGTTGTTATTTCTATCACTGCCGATCATCACTACTAGTGCCGTCGGCAACCTTATCACCATCATTATCATATCACCCCAAATGAGCATCAACGTGATGGTCGATACAATATGGATTTCGATGGCTGTAACAAACTTTTAAAGCTACTCGGAAAGTGTGAACCTATGGTCGAGTAGCCGTCCCCCAGAGGTGCAGGGTCGGGGTCCATACAGGTTTCTCCTCGATTCTGTTGTGATTTGCCGTTCTTCGGACGGCGATTCTCATTGTTTTTTCGTCGCCGTTGCCGGTGATCATCGTGCTCGCCGCAGATGCGATCCGATGGTGGATTCGTTTGCTTATATACACCATAGTCGCGTTGGTAACGTTCGAGCATCGGAGGCCGTTTATCCAGCGTTCCTACAGAGCCGCAGTAGCTTTTCGAAGAGTGAGCCGACCCCGACGACTTTGTGTCTAGAGGTTCTGTCTTGCCGCTTTTTCCTGCCTCTTTACTTTTTTTTACTGCTTCAGAGTAACGGTGAGGTATACTTGTCATCTGTAGCTGAAGTTCTTTTTCGTTTAGTTTTTTCTTTTTAATGTCCTTCAGTCGTCGATTGGAGCGGAAATTATTTGCCATGATAAGTGAACCAGCAATAAGAACCAGTGAGCCGAAGCCAAACACCAACATTGCAATTGCCCAGTTTGGTAGTAGAGGAGGTTCGACAAGGAGTTCGGAAGCAGGCGTTTTCACGTATTTGAATTTGAACGATGTCATATTGGGGTCGAGGACGAATTCGAAGTCGTTGTCAGATTTATACGCCATCACATCTCGCACATCTTCAGTGAGTTCTTGATCATCAATCATCGGCTCTGTCTGATAAAACACGAGGAAGAAATCAACTTCAACCCCTTTACTAAATCCGTCGATGAGAATATAATTGAGGAAATCACCGTAGCGTGTATCGTCAAGAAATGACTTTAGTTGCTGTTTTACGTGAAATGCTAAGTACTTAAATTCCTTCGTATTTCTATCGTCTAAATAGGGGGACCATTCCCATCCATCGATGATTTTCGTTTGCCCCTCATAATATACCAGTGGGACTTGCAGGTCGGGCTCTCCAAAATCATCTGGAACATCTTCTTCAACCGTTCGATACGTCGAAGTCTCGTACCCTTTGTGCTGTCCTTTCTGGCGACGGTACAGCTCTTCGAAATCAGCCAAAGATGGACCGGATGGTGCGGACGGTAGTGAAGGAGCAGATCTTGGAGGGCCGAAAGGATATGGTTTTCGTTCAGGCTTCGCGGTAGTGATTCGCTTTCCAGGCTTACGAATCCTCACTGGCTGAAACTGTTTAGACTTGGGTCGGTCTCTGGCGCGGTCAAAAATTTTCACAATGGGCCGCACCGTCCGAACTCCCGGTGCGCCAGTCGGTTTTTTGGGACGTGTAAAAATACCAAAAGCAGGCCTGTCCTGCTTTGGCTGCCTGCTTTTGATAGGCGCAACCGCGACGCCATCGACCTCTTTGTCGCGTAGTCTCATAGGTCGGGTTCGCACGACCGATGGACGCTTTTTCGGAATCTTGAGTTTCTTTAGTTTCACAATGGAAATCGGCGTTGTTGCAAGCGGCAGCGGGAAGTTTTTGTTATCATAATCGTCATCCTCGTTCTCAGCGTTATATACGGGGGGCGCAGCTGTTACAGTTGGTAACTCCGTTGGCTGGTGTGCGATACGAACACCTGGAAATCGGAGATGCACAAAATAATACCGAGTTAAAGGACTATTCAAAGTGATTCAGCTTTACGAAAGGATTAGCTGAGGAAGTGGACAAAGGAAAAGGCAGGCAATGATTAACTGTTACATTACATCACCACTGAGATGCCGAGAGCGAAGTGCGTTACCGTCGTATACGTAACGATTATGCTCGATATCAAGATCAAATATTATGCTACATTAACCTGTGGAATGAGGCAGTTTGTTTATTTAGCACTTGGGATCATTTGGGTCTAAGCGTAGAGCTTTCAGCGTGATACTAATATTGTTCAGCGCAACACTAATTGTAAATCAATCAATATGGCATAATTGCAGAACCACTGGCGATCCGAGAATTAATAAAGGGCCATTTTTAACCCAAAAACATTTGGCAACATCTGCGTAATACATTTGTAAATGATAAGTCGATTTTTCGCGACCAGCGAGTGTAGAAGTTATTCACGGAGGATCGCGACGCGATAACGTGTTTGTTTCTCAGAGCCTTTTGCTAGTCTCACATTTTAGATATCGGATTTGCTTAATTTACTACTAAATACTGCCCACGTAATAATAAATGCTTGCTAAACTTTCCCATTAACAGTGGACGCTACAATGACGATTAAAGTCGTATAGAAACGTTGCCCTTTCTCTTAAACTTACTAGCCGATGAACATAAAATTTTATTTGTGCAGATTTTTGTGTAGGTCCATTATGATTATTTATGTGTCACTAAATCACCATTCTGCAATATGTTTTATGCTGTCCCACATCCAAAACACGAACAGATATGTCTGCCAATTACAGCCGCAAATACTGATGTAAAAACAAATCGTAAAAGTCATAAATATAGATATCGTCAAAAACGCCTTCTGAGTTCATGGCTTTTACATCACCTAAATTTGTTTTTTTTGTCGTTTAATATTTTCGAGGCGACATAAAAACGTTTCGTAGGAGCTCAGCAGTAAATAACACCTAAGCGCTAGGGGTCCCTTCACGCCAGCGATCTACTCGGATCATAACAGTAAGACGCAACAGAACTGAAGTTAATCGTACAGGGTAGTTAGAAAATGAATAAATCATAAGCTGCTTAACTTAATAGTAACTTTATTAATATCAGTTTATGGGCAAGCATTCCCCCGCTGAGCGGACGGAGATGTTTGGATGAAGAACACTAAGACGATATCACGCAGGGAAAATACCTAATTGTGCTAATACTGAAAGAACAAACGTCGAACTTGCTACTGGTGTTAATGTCTTAGTAACTTTCGCACTTACCCAAGCAATGTGATGATAATAAAGATAATAAAGTCTATAGAAGAAATTCACCACAAGCTGGAGCTCTAAAACGATCACTTTCGTAAACCATATTAATAAACTGTAGGCAATATCTGCTAATCTGCTGGGGTATTGACTATATACGAGGAGTAAGCACGAGATGATCCGATAGCTTTTTATCAATTTGATCAAATTTATTATTATTCATTTGTTTTAATATCATATAATCTAGTTGTCTGAATTAGATCGAGGCTGCCATTTTTTTGCCACCGTACAATTCATTTTCAATATTTGTTAACCTATTATTTGTTTAACTTACATTGAAATAATCTACAATTTACCACTAAATTGTTTAATGAATGAAGATCAACACACCATTAAAAGATTCCACTTAGATCCTGCCTATTGAAAATTACTACAATATAGAATAGAGCAAACCGCACTTTTACTTTAAGCAATTCACAGAGAAACTTTGTGATCCGAGCAAAAATCGTGATGGTACTAAACTTAACGGTGAGATATCTTGGTAGTGAATCATCGTTGAGTTGTACCTGTTAATGGTAGTTAGGCAGCCGCTATGACCGATACAAAATGCCTGGTCTGGCTGATACACTTTGTTGTCTTCAACTAACATTTGTTTACTTGCATCGGTCCAGTTCCGATTGAAGTAGCGGAAATAAACTTCTTCCTGGATGCCGGCAAATTTATATAGCCTTTTCCCCGCCTGATGCCAATTCTTTATGCGCATCGACGTTGAAGGAGACGTCAGTTGTAAGTGTTGTTTTTAATCGTTTGCCACTCAAGGACCATTACAGTAATAACAGCGGCAAGGATACTTGCTTGTCTATGAGAGGACCAGTACTTCAATCAAGCAGTTCAGCAGCGAAACTATTCCATTTACCTCAGACACGTACAACGGTACGTATACTGTGCTTGTACACTACAACAACTACGTACGGCAACATACAATACAAATACAGCGCGTATCAAATACGATTATATGTATAACTACGATATTTGCCTGCATAGACAGACTGGTACGGAGCTACTTATCATCCAGACGCATGGATCGGTCACAATACAATAGAAACCAAACTGGCCGACAGGCGTAGCTGGTGGATGGGCAAAATGGCAACGCTCCATCGCCAGTCGATGTGATTTTCCCACATTCACTGATCTTCATTCACTGGCCACCAGCGCTGTCAGCGGAAACGCGATCAGGAAGCTAATCTCACCGTGTGTGTAATTGTTTGATTTGTCAATTTTTGATGATTTGTCAAGGCAAGACCGAGAAACTTCTGTGCATTTATCCTGCAGATGCACGTTCGACCAGATTTCGGGTCAGAAAGTAACCTTATGGCAATAACAGTCCTCGCTTCAGAGACAGTGTTTTAGTGGATATCAGCTAAATTAACTATTAGTAGCTTTCGTAAATAGACTCCGGGCCAATATCTTTCCTTGTCACGGAAGCCTTATATCCATTTATTTCCGACAGCCCTGACACCGATGTCCCTTAGGCTCATATACTGTTATATGGTTCGCTTGAGTGATCGCTTAGCGACTGAGCGCTGATTTTTTTTTAGTTCCTAAAATAAAATGTTCAACCAAACTCAACGAATGGGCAAGAGAGATTGCTAAAACCTAAATTAATTTTGCACATGACACGCTTTTCATCTAGCTTCCCAAGATCATTTTCTGCTCTGAGGTCGGGCACACGTCGGAAAAGCCAGCAGATCAGAAGACAGCTTGCAAAATCAGCAATGTCCAAAGTGCAAAATGCTAAAAGGCTTCGTGTGTTAACTTTTTTTTTGGATAACGAACGTCACTTCAATAGTTCCTTATAAATGTATATAGTCAGTTCATGCCATGTTAAAGTGTATGGATTATATTTAAATAAAAATAGAAAGCAAATTTAATCTAGATTGCTTATCTGTGTGGCTACATATATTATTATAGCCTTAGTTAGGGATACGACAAAGTACCCGAAAATTGTACAATTTTCTGCGTTTACAGCGGAATACGACATGAAAAAGCTGTTTTTGAATTTTATTTTCCTTATTTTATGCAAGTTCTAAACACGAACTATCGATTTGAGCTATTTTGTTCTAACAGGACATAAGATAAAGAATATATATCTTCTCCGTCTTCATTTTTATCTTACGCAAGTATCATGTTTTGCTTCATTATACAATAAATAAAAAATACAGTATTTAGTTATACCTATGTAAATTTCGTATGCGTCTTAGTGTCATGTCACAGTACCTCACCGACCCCTGTGATATACAAGTATCAGAAGAACACGACATCTCTGTATCTGCCTTCGTCTTGGGCCGCCTTCAAAAATACATGTCGTATTCGGCCCTTCGTCATTCCGTTCTACTTCGTGTCTGTGTTTACGTTCAACACTACATAGACCGACAGGGGACTACCATCAGCAGTAACAAGAACAGCGCTATTTCTATTGTGTTTCGCTGGCACAATGTTCGAGCTAAGTATAATAATAATAATAATAAGACATCGCTTTACCACCGGGAAAGCCAAGCGATGTTCGCGCCATTGCTCAGTCAGTCAGTGACGGTGACAGAAATTACAGAATGCTATTCAACAAGTACTCAGTGCACTAAAACTGTAATCGTATTATACGCGTATTGTTCTTTGTCCACAGTCATCGTAACTGGTGATGCTCATTATGATGCCGAGGCGGAATAGCACGGATGCTGGCTGCAGTATAAATTGGGAACGTCAGGAAGGATAACCCCCTTATCTTCCGTTCTTTGTCTAACCCTGTTTCAGCCCTAAAGGTTGTTCGCTCCTCGTCACCATGGAAAAACTGTGAGAAACTGAACACTGTAAATTTCAGTTTTTTCAAAAATTCCTATCTGTAAGCCAACAAACTAGACAGGTAGTAGCAACATTCTCATAATCATTCTTCCCTCTGACCCTTAACCCCGCGACCATTGTTCTATCGGCGCACAGTGTCTTACAACATGTTGTTACGTTGGTGACGTTTGCGTGCACTACTTTATGGACGTGAACGCAGCATATCAGGCAGGGGTTAACCGGGCTATGAAATAGATAAGCACATAATTCTAGTCTCTCCAGCCGTGCGTGCAGGGGTCAGCTCGTAAGTACGGTCGATTTCTAGACAACATGACCAGCAACTAATGAAGACGCTTACTTGAGCACCGGGAACCTTAGATAATTGTGCGACATTTTCACCACTACCGTCTACAAAGACAGGGCAGTTTAGCATGATTGATAGATGCTTTTTGGGCTAAACGTATATAATGGATAACGTATTTGCTTGTTGATCTTAGCTACAACTTGTAATCGGGGTTCGAACCCGAGCATAGACAGACTTTGTTTCGTGGTGGGAGCCAGCCAGCCAGCCAGCCAGCCGGCCAGCCGGCCGTCTGATGGAATGCCTAACGGCAATACCGGACGTAAAACTCAAAACATAGGGGGCTAAATGTATATAATGGCGTGTGTAATTTAGCTGCTCATATCTTAGGGGATACTTGTTGAGGCTCCATGAAGTCAGCGTAGGCAGGATTTCTTAAACGTTCATTTCTCATTTGCGCGTACTCATGGACTTTGTCCTTTGAATGTTCCAGGTCGGGTTTTCATTTAAGTCTCTCACTGTAAAAAAGAACACCAAATCGAAAGTTAACGTTGGGTTCACGAACAGAAAAATGCCAAAATGTGGATATTTTGAATTGCGGAACTTTGAGTTTTTGGCGCAAAAGTTATGCGTTGTTCTCTAACTATTTTCTAGAAGCACGAAATCTTCAACTATTACAGCTCGCATAACGTTTTCGCATAAATCAAGTATGGGATTGATTGAAGTAAAATTAAGGAAACTTATATTTTTTGACAGAGCAATATGTTGTAATTTGTGGCAGAACCGAAGACCGATGATTGGGGTCATCGATCAGCTCGACATAAGATCCTCATACAGAGCAGTAATACACTCTGTCCGGAGCTTAGTATTCAACCGGGCTGCAGATTTGGAATGGATGTTCATCTCGTTAGTTATGAGAAGATTAAAAAAAAACGCTGCTATTGAAAACTATTATAGAAGTTATTGTTTGAAGAAAATTTACGTTAATCTCACTTTGTCGAAGAAGGAACCTGATGACCAATTCATGATAGGCAATGTAATCGGAGGGTTGCTTCCTATGGAATACCGTTCCCGAGCCATGATGACTCTTAGCTTAGGTCGCGAATGTTTCCTAAAGTTATATATGAATAAAAATTGCGTTGATAACAAAAAACATTATTGGTATATACTCGAAAATACTTTCATCAATTTGTTGCTTTTCTTTTTTTTTCTTCGTCAGAAGCTCTTTCGTCTTTCGTCGAAAGCGTCATTGGTTAGAAAAACAAGTTTACAAATCAGGCTCTGCCTAGATGTCTTTCATAAATTCGATTCAATCTGAGATCAAAAAATAAATTCATAGAAAAAAAATTACTCCAATCGTCTGTTCTCCCATAAAATTTTTGTTTAAGTAGAGGAGTTACGATTTGTCAATGCCATGAAAATGGCTGTTAGAAGGAAGGAAGTTACAGATGAATTCAAATGATTAATCACTTCATTCGAGAATATGTAACAAATCTGTATAGATCGAGGCAATGTCTCGCTTAAAAATAGTCTAAGATAAACGGATACCGCTTTGGACTTTTGTACCTTTCAGTTAAGCGCTTGTTCTCCCGTTTGCTTTGAGATCACCTGATCAATGTCACGGAGTCGTCTTTCTACTCTATTACTAACTAAGCCTAAAAAACATCGAAATCTTAATATTGTAACGCCCACTTCGTAACAGGCACTGTGGGGCCAAATTATCGTGAACGGGGGATTCGAATGCACGTAAAGCTAACGTAAACTCCTAAAGGTCGCTCGGATTGCAATAACGAAATTACCGAAAAGTAAACAATGCAAAATGTTCTGCTAACGAACTACTGTGTGTACGTGTGAAAAAACTGCATTACAATGGGCCGTATAAGGATCCTAAAGTTGCGTGTTTGGAAAAAAGCTCTGCTTAGCTATATTCTTTTATTTATATATGAGCTATATTGTAAAACGTGTCATTTTTATCATTCCATAAATAATCTACCCGTAGTGATCGCTACATATCTAAATAACTAACAGCCGAAATGTTTTGGTTTTAATTTATTGGGTCTAGTTGTTAGCCCAGATCGTGACTTCGATGATAAAAATTACATCGCCAAATATTCCGTTGTATTAACAACCACACCTTAAACACTGGGCTAAAAATATGTTCACTTTCTTTTTTCAGCCTTGTTTTTCATGATGGTATTCTAGGCTGCAACCTTATCCTAACATAACTCACGCCTAGCGTCCGCCGTCTATAGCGTGAATTCGCCACTTCACAGTTGCCGCCGACAGAGTTAGATTGTTGTCCGTGCCTTTGCTTAGCGTGTTTGTGGCAATGTGACGTGATATTATCCATATGCTTTTTTTTTTCGTTTATCTCACCGAAGGCGTTCTAAGCCTCCCCCCCAATGCGTAAGTTGATGGAAGAGTAACCTCTTCCATCAACTTACGCATTATACACTTTCGATGCTACAAATTCAGATCAAACACGAATATTGAAGCGTAACCCACAGAACAGTCGACCGTTATCACTGCGGCCGCTGTTACAGTATCAGATCATTGTACCTTTCGAATGTCGTGACCCGGGCAAGCAAAATTGTGAACCAGTTTGCTTGTGTATTGATATTGCTTTATTCTAGGAAACAAAAACTAGAGGCTTACCTTCTATTTAGCTTAATATTAACTAGAATGGAAAGAGACGGAAAGGGTCAGCTCTGTCCCTGTATATTGAATACGTTATCGATGTGTATGTGTGAGCTTCAGGCAGAGACAAGCACCAAAGAAGCTTGCTAGCTGAAAGGATTACATTGTCGCTGATTTTTATTCGGACTATAGTTATAGTGGAGCTCAACTGCATTTGTTTCTGATAGAAGGCAATCTTTGCAACACTGCGCACAGAATTTGACTATACACGGACCCTAGCAATACAGAAGCAACTTGGTGGTAAACCAGGGTAAGTGCTTGAAAACTAAGGAAAAAAGGCCAACCAACGCAGCTGCCTGCTATTTACGTTGTCGACAAATGTAAGGTTTTGACGCGAGTATTGCCTACTTAGCATGCACACTTCGTCAAATTTACCGCTCTGCTTTGATTCAAGTTACATGGTACTGCCATGCTAGTACGGAAAGGTAGTCACTTGCGACGCGTGACATATACTTTAACACATAAACATGCAATATGCAACATATTATATTGAAACAGTTTCACTATTAGTCTTTCTAAAGAACCGCTAGCGGAGATGATAACTACAGTTGCTCTGCTTGGAATCCGTGAACAAAAGCCTTTGACAGACGAACGTTTTACAACAACCACTTGTACGACCACTGCTTGTCACTACAACTTAGATACAGGTCCAGTTGACGCTAGCTGCTGCCTGCTCGTCGTTCTTTAATATCTGAACCTCCGCCATTTTCGTCTGAGCAGCATTTTCGACTTCTACTGTTATAATCTGCAGTGCTACAGGGGCATCAACCAGCAACAACAGCACGGATACATTTTTTTTATAGTCGTTATCGTAGTACCCGTAGCAATAATCGTAGTGGCAACGTCAACTTCATCATTAACTCAGCTATGCTCTCGTCCTGACGCTGTCTCCGTTTTGAAAATAGACGTCGCTGGAAACGGCTGAAAATCATCAGCCCGGTTTCCCCTATATTTTGCAACGGCGGAAGGAGCTAAAGTAACTTTCGACGACAGACAGTGATAGCGATGATCGTTTTGGCAGCCACTACGGATGCCATCATTTTCGAACCGATCTTCACACCATCATCAACGACTGGTCGCCAAAAGACTTCAGCTACGGCTACAACGATGACGGTGGCGTAAGCTAAGACGTTCGCTCGTTCATGTCATTAGCAGCGAGCAGCAATGGCAGAACCATATTTCAATCATGAACGCTTTTGGTAGCGTAAAGGTTGTGGTAGCAAAATGAGGGGCAAGAGGCAAAATAACGTATTCAGTTTGTGTCTAGTCAGTCAGATTCGATTATTAAATCCAAGTGTAAGTGTAAATTAAGCATGAGCTAACAGCTTGATAGAATGGACATACAGTCGATGTTTTTGCAGTGAGGTTGTTCATGACTATCAGTATCCATAAAGAAACGTTAGTTCAATGTTAATGGAATTATGGAACACGAGGCTTATCCTGAATGTCTGGTGGGTACTGCCCATAGCGAAGCTGTTCTACGAATTTACATAGATGATCACTTAGCTTTCAGAAATAATGAAATGATCGCATTAAATTGCGTAAAGATGAAGTAACAATGCGACAAGTGAAGTTATGATAGTCCGCCCTGTAGCATTCAGGTCGCGAGTCTTTAAGTAATATTGTCGCTAAGGTAAAATTGAATCTACCAGTTACTTCAACTAGGAAAAAACACTGCCTGCAGACCTACTTGTAGAAGTGCCACACAATCAAACCTCCGGCCTTCATTGCGTTAATTGCATTTTAGGGGACTTCTTGCCACCATTCAAGCTTCATATAAACATAGCTATACGGTGAACGCATCTATTGCCGATAAATATATCAAAACATGTCAAACATTACTAAACGTTAATTAACTATTAATTCGTAAAACGCAGTAGGTAGTTCAGCTTTCGCTCAACGTACCCTAATTCCTATTCCGGTTAATTTAACTTCGAAGGTAATACGGAAAGAAAAAAACATTTCTAACGATGCAATAAAATAGATGTAAATTTTAAGTGCCGTATGTCCACTGTATGGCCTATGTGAACTATGAAAGGCATATCGGATCGCTGAAGGAACTCGTTAGCTCGATGCTTAATGCTGTGACTTTTAAACAAGCGGTGTGGTACCGTTCATAAAGTAAATCGTAAAGCGCAGCCGCGGCACGGAGCCAAATGCGCGAATTTATCATTCCTCCAAAATCAGTTCAACAATGTCACGCAACAAGTATCGCGTTTTCTGAACGGGCGTGTCAAAGTAGATCGAACGAATCGTGTACGTTAATTTCAACATGTTATCACTAATTCCGTTATAATCCTAATTTTTGGACGTTGTGGCGATTTGGGGAAATTAGCAAGCTTAAAAGTTCAATGCACACGTTTTATTTTTGTTCCTTCCTTGATAAGAAAAAATTGGCAAAAAAAAATTGAAATTTTTTTGTATACTTATTAACCATGGGTAAAAAAAAACTTGAGCTAAATGACATTTTCGAGCAGGGTGACATTAGACTGAGAGTGTAAAATATAAAAATTGCTTTGTTTCAACTCTACACTGTGGGCATGAAACTCACCGTTGCAAAAATAAACATAATAATCTCTCCAAAAATTGCTTTTTTTTTTTTACACTGAACCTAAGCGCAGTTTCACCTTGGAGCAAGACAGCAATCGCGAGCAACATATCTATGAACCCATAGTGTTATCTTCATTGCATGGAAGTGTGAGATTATTGATGCAAAGTCACAGAATGACGATCATATATATATATATATATATATATATATATATATATATATAATAATAATCTGTATAAATCTAAGCAATAAAACACTCAAAAGGGGGTAGTGGTTCCCCTGTTGCAATGTATGTGAATTGCGAAAACAGAGTAATAACATTACACTGCATGGTGACAGACTAGAAAATAAAATGGTCGTACCAAGCTGGCATGAAGGAACTGCATGGAAGAAAATGTAATCGGACATCAAAAATAACTGCAATGGAGGAATAGGGATAGTTCAACAAGATGATCAAACAAGTTCAGGTTCAAGCAGGAAAGGTCCGATTTTGCTTGCGAAGTTGGATAGGCAAAAAGTAATTGGCATAGCGTTTGACGTATAACTTAATGAGCCTATTGGGTGTTTATAGGACAAAAACTAACCGATTCTATACCTGTGTAGTGTCTGTTCATTAGTACATAAATCGGGCGGTTACAGCCACTGGCCGTTAACACAAATATTACGTTTATGGCTTCTTCTTACAACTGCGTAAACTTTGCCATGAAGTCGATCTAGCCCCTCGACTAGAGAAAGTCCTAATTTATTAACAAAAATATATTTTTTGTAATCGTACCGAAAAATGTTTTTATATGAGTACCATAATCTCAACAACGTATTTGGGTTTTAGGTTTCCTTAGGTAGAAAAAATCGTTTAATCTATGTACACATTTGTATGTATTTCTGTTCCCAACGAAATGTCGGCTGTAGTGGCCCGTGTATGTTACATAGATCGGGCCCTGAACTTTTTGTGGTGAAATTTAAGGCATTGAGGCATACACCATAATACCAGTCTCTTTTGTCCTATTGTTGCCTACTGGTGAAAGTAATGTTGGTTTTGTAAAGAACTAAACTGCTCGCAACAGTCCTTACTTTCATAACGACGCTAGAACACGTTTATTACTAGCACCATTAGTTTAACGCTTGTTAACAGCAGCAGGACCGAGGGCATGCACACCCAACACCAAACACCAAACACCCGGCCACAGAATAAAAATATCGGAAGTACGAAACCGTCACCGAAGCCACAAGGTCACAGCCAGCAACGCGACAATTGGCACAGGCGTAACGCAGGCAACAGCGACGCACATGCTGAAGAGGTGGGTCCAATTGGAGCAAATGGCTCGACATAATACCGAAGCCACTACCTTAGCAGAAACATTGACCACCAGGAAAAACTTTAAGGGTGCGAAGCCAGCCGGTCGTACCGGGCAGGATCCAAAAAACCGACTTACGAAACCGATGGCCAGCTTGGCTGGCAGTTTGACGACACCGAGTCGTATTGTGAGACCAGATGACGCGCTACTGAATTGACTAATGTAGAATAAATGGATTTAGTGAACGAAAGCAGATGAACCCGCTCGCTTGGTTCTCGTTGGCTTCCGATAAATTCAACAAGCCATAACCGTAGTTGATATCAAGTCTCGTTGATCTATAAGTACGAATGGGCGACCATATTTTTGCGGCCCCTTTTACAGAACACTCATAGCTTCTCATCGATGAGAGACAGCATAGACATGTAAGCATATCATGTCAAATCAGACATGAGTCGACCCCTCGACATCCTTCAAATCTCACAAATCCTCATCGTCAGACCTAATCCAAGACGGTGCGGCATATAGAGATATATGAAGTACTCTGTTCTATTCTCCAATATTTCAAGTGCAATAATGACCGTTACATCCTTGTCCTGCCATGTCAAAAGCGAACGGAAAAAAATTTGGACCTAATCTTTTATTGTCGCTTGCTCGTTCTTTAGCGAAGTAGCAGTAGTCTTTGTAGCACTAACAAAGATGATGTCCACAACCAGGTAGTGACGTGATTCTATATCTCGGTAACCCTACAGATTAGACATGGTTGTGGTACTGCTGATCAGTAGCAGACTAGTCAACTGAAATAATCCGCGATTTTAAGGTTCTTAAGAATTAAATACTATCGGCTTCGACCAGTGAAACAAATCTACAACGGTAGCACACGTACATATTGGTGATACGAGGCGATCGAAAGTGACACAAATTACTACAATACCCATCCGATTCCGCTAAAGCTTTTCTAGACTATTATCTTTAAATAAAGTCTATCCGCCCTCTAACGAATGCAAATGAAGGAGCCGTTATTGGCGTCGATTGAGGAATCCTTTCCCTTCACATACATTGGACAATCACGTGTGACGAGTAGCCACTCGAGATACAAATCTATCAGTGATATGATTATATCACTGATATGAGTACTCCGATTACTGTGTATAAACGATAAATAGACGCTTTCTATTTGCTTTCATTGGTGACGTGATCAACCAACAAAGATCGACCAGTATTTAAAAAAAAAAAAAAAGGTAAACATATCATGCTACCGGGCAGCAATTAGTTACCCACTGCTGTTCACTTCCTAGGACATGTCCATGCTGTTGGTTTTCGATAACAGGTGTATTTAGAGGGAAAAAAAAAATAAGCAATTGTCTAATCGCTTTGGCTGTACGTCGTGCATCTAATTTAGTTTCTTATACTTATGTATTTTTATTTTGAGGATCCATGAGCGAGAATTACGCTACGTGATAAAGCTTGTGACAAGCCACAAGAAGGTTTGCCCACTTCACACATATCCGCAATACAATATATATATTGTATTGCGAGAAATATCGAGCCAAGCGATTTGGACAATTTATGATTAGGCAGATGACCGATATTATTGTTTACATTTGTTGCTTGATATGTTTGGTTTGCGACGAGCGTCTGTCGGAGGAAAGCGACAACATGTATTGATCAAATGTATCATAGCAGACGGCAGTCAAAATGTCGTTCTAATTTGCTTTACTGGTACCTCCGTGTTGGCCGCATCGACTCGAACCCCCGGTGTCTTTGAGCGATTTTTCGCGCACCGTCGATGTTCGCAACGATAATGTCACGCGCTATAATCTCCTCAAGTAGCATAGGTCGACAATACACACGAAACCCCAGCGCAGACGCTGGTGCTTCGCTTACTGCTGTTGCCACAGCCGTTACCGTCATTTTGTGAAAAACACCGAAATAAAAAAGAAGAACGAAAGACTCTACGGGCACCGATGTCTTGCACAAATGGCAAAGGTCAACAGGTTTTCTATGCTGGCCACGTCATTCTCCCTGGTGTTGTACGTCGGCTGCTATGGGTACAGTGCCACAGCGTGACATCGCACTGAAATGCGATCAAGCTCTGGGATGCTCATACTAGCAAACAGTTAGGACGACGACAACAACGAATGTTCTAGCAGTAACAACAATGGCATCTATGGCAAGCATGTCCCCCCCAAAGGTAACAGAGCAGATGTGGTCCTATGGCCGTCATTATTGCCTGGCTGGTAGCCACTGTTTTCTAGGTAACGCGGCCGATTTAGGCATTATCCAACGACCTTGTCACGACCAACGAAACACTACTGGCCTGGCTAACGCGTAGCGTGCAGTAGCAGTGATACAACAGACTGTATCAGCAGCAAAAACAACGAAATGATGGTGATTATAACGCACACGAAAATATTATTGGACCATTTCGTGCGTTTTGCTTGGTTATTGTAATGATAAATAAGGTTATGAATGAAATCCAACGCACGGTATGCGTGCAAATATGGACATACGTCACACATACGCTTTCTTTTATTTTGAATTAGATAAGTAACAGTAGTAAATAAGCCACAATAGAAATGTAGTTAGTTCGAAACCAAACGTATCTACTTCGTGTGCACTTCAGCCGAACTCGGAGTGGAAATTGCTACGGAAAACAATATAACCAACAATATTGACGTCTCCATTTATGCTCGGTATCATCTGAAATATCAAATATTTTAATACCACAGAATCACAAATCAAAGCTATGTATTCATGACGCATAAATGTTTATGGGCTCTTACCCTTCTTTGCTTTAGGATCAGCCACGTAGAGTACTTGTGCTTCACCGACTTCGTTTTGTATTTGTTTAAGTATCTCTTGAATATTTTCTACTCCAGTTTTCAAGTCGCCAGAAAGGCCTGTACTATTTAATGTTCGCTTTTGCTCACTGTCTTCTTGCACCTCTTGCTGAGTAAACTTAATCGACGTCTGCGTAACAGCGTCTTGCAGATTGTCCTCAGGTAACGAGCTAACAACTTCCCCATTTTCTCCAAGTTCCACGCCACTGACCTTGAGAGAAGTTCGGGTCACGTCCTCCGCATCACCGACACCATCAACCAAACCGCCGCTCGGACCTTGAGGTCCAAGCTCGACGATGGAACCTTGCACTGATGTCTTCGTCACAATTTCAGCGTTTTCCTCAGCTGCAAATTTGTCGTCTGGGGTCTCCTTTTGTTCGGTGACAGTAGCTTGCACCGAAGTTTGCGTAACGACATCACCTGCGCCCGCATCTGCTGATGGTGAAGTGCTGTTCACGACAACTGATTGGGCATACGGATTGACTTCGACGACTGAAGATTTCTTTGATACGACCTCATTCCTGGTAGTTGCATGCTCCGCTGGCAGGGTCGCCTTGGACATGCTTGGCACATAGATATTGAGCAATGGCGGTGGTGGCCGAGATAGAGGTCGAAACGACCTTGAAGGTCCTTGTTGGGACGATGCATCTCTTACGAATATTCCTAAGTAACACAGATAAAATAGTAATACACCCCTCAGGATATCTGGGGGTTTCATCCTGACACCTTACACTTCAACCTTAGTAGGTTACATCCTCTAGGAATCACATCACGAAAAACGAATAGCTGACGTAGCTACCACTACCAACAGGTATCGTGACACAACGACGTCTGTGCGCAACATCTTATGGCTGGGGAGAATTCCAAGATGGCGCGTTGCGAAGATCTGTAGGCCGGGTTTGACCCACAAGAATGGCGAAAAAGCACCACCATTACCGCTATGCGCGTTACCCTCACCGCGCGCCCTTACCGCACTTCAAAGCACCGTTATCGGACAAAGATACGAAGCATATGCTGCCACCTGGCGGCACTCCAGGAAGACCTCGGCTCTTCTGAAAGCATGTAACACAGACTCTGTCGAAGGACGGAAACAGATCCACTTCATTCACAACTGCCAAATGGCTTTATTTTATCGATGGATATAAGACTGTGCTCTGATCTATGCGTTTACATAGATACACTTACGTGTCGAAGAAGGTCAGGCTGATGCTTGAAGCACGTCGTAAGTCTAGTGCTAACATGGGACTTTACGACTGCACCGCAGGATGCCATTATGTTCACTGAGGAATAGTGCTAAGGCCTACTATCGGTACACAACAGCCTCTTATATAATAATTGAAGCCTGTATCCGAAATTGGCGGGGAAAGCCCCCATTTCCCATGCTACAAACGCCAAGACCATCTACATACACCATGTTACATCGCTGACAATGTGAAAATATCCTTTAATATGGTTTCAGATAATCACTTCCCGCCTCTCATGAGTTTTTACTGTAGATCAATAGATCAAAATAAGTTTTTGTAACTGGTGTCACCCTTATTTTTTTCGGCCTCCACCTTAGCAGACACCACCTTAATCTGGGACTACGCACAGGTATGACGTTTGTTTGTCCTAATTCATATATCTATAAAAAAGTAAGACACTTAAATATAAATACAAATAAGACGATCACGCAAGCCAGTTTTGTTCATCTTGCTAATATTTTTGGTTCTCTTAAGAGATTCGCATAAACCCTGGCACTTTGTTTTGACGACACACCATTTTGTCCCAGCGATAAGCGTTGGTATCGAGGAGTAGTAAGCCGGTTTTGCATAAATCGCCTGTTCAATTTTAAACTTTTAGACATCCGCGAAAAGACATTTTCATCTAAATCATTCTCGCATAATGGTATCTTTGCAGTATTAAAAGAATGAAAGGTATATGGACGTTGCTTTATAGTCTAGCACCCACACCTCACATTTCCATACTCGCGTAGAAAAGTTCCTCGTAGATGTTGTCGAGTGCTCCAACACGAGGATCGGCCAGAAAACATAACACTAGCCAAGGTGCAATATGACAGTTTTTAACTAGCTAATGGCTTTGCTAGTTTACTATATCATAATAATGAACTCTACAGATATTATGGTGCTGAGATGTTTCAGCCCTAGCAAAAGCCCCATTAGCATAACTATACGCCTTGCACAGGAAACGATTTTACTTTTCCACAGCGAATTTACAAGCTATACATATCTAGTCATCCTTATAATGTCACTGAGGATGATCGATCGCGTTTGATTTTGCCTCAAGGCCGGTGTCGTTCTTGTTGGTGTCCTTCGTCCTGCCCTTGTCATCTTCCGACTTGCCCTGTTCATCCTCGGGTATCCCTTTGTCGTCCTTAGGTATATCCGTGTCGTCTTTGGATACCTTTTTGTCATCCTCTGGTGCCTTGTTGTGTAAGAGTTTTTCTTTTTCATCTTTCAGAACACTATCGATTTTAGCTTCCGGCTTATAGTCAAGTATGCCTATTATTTTTGGTCCCTGTTTACAGCTGGCAGGTTGTTCAACTTGGAACTTTGCGCGCTGGATAGTTCTAACAAGTTCGCGGAATGACAAATTATCGCTATGGCTCGACCCGTCGTCCGAATGGACATCAGGAACCCAGCGAATGTGTAGCCTCGCATGGCACGCAGTATTTTTATTTTTTACCCATCGTTCACTAAATGATTCACTGCTCTGGTCAAGTTCTTCTGCACTAAAGCACAAGCTCGACGCACCTTCCGATGTCGGCGATAAAGTATAGTCGTACAGCGAGGACGGTGTTTGAAGCTGTTTTTTGATAGCACGATGGGCCTTGCCACAAGCATTTTTGACCTTTTTTAGCTTTGAAGACTTTGCGCAATACCGTTTCAACGACTCATACAAATTCTCAGCCTTAATAACAACGTATCTCACGCCACTCACCAAGCCTGCAACGATCAGGACAGAGCAACGTTTTGCATGGAACGCCAATGAGTCCTCTGCATTTTCCGGCTGGTATGGATATCGACGGGTCTTTCTTTTACCGTATTCACTTTTCTCCTCCGAGAACTCCCTTGACACCAAAAAGGGCGCGGTTCTCTCAGAGATATCTCCCTGATCTTCCCGAATATATGACGGACGAATATTTCTGGACATGATTTTTGTATCCTAATTTCGAAATTACCGAATGAAACATCGTTTTCTCTTGCCAAAATCGACAGCTGAATTTCGAATACGTTTCAAGAAGCGAGAATACGTAATCTCACTATGGCAAGGTATCGTCTACGAGCCAAAGCGTGACAAAGTTCACATGTTAACCCTGTCGAATGAAAATGAACATTGAAACATGAGAAATGTTGTGAATGGATAAAGGAGCAGAGATGTCCGATATTATAAGGCATGGCTCTTTAAGTGCGCGAAATACATTGGTTATTTGCCTTGGGATGGAGCGATTTTTGATATATATTCCGCAACCAGGTTGCAAGAGGTCCAAGGAAAAAAATAAGAATTTACACTTTGGGAAAAGCAAGTGGACCGTAAAAGGAGGGTAAATTAAAAATGTTATTATTAATATAATTAATTAGTTAATAGTTGTTTATGTGGAAACACGTCGTACGGGTTTCATTAACTAGCGTGCTTTGCCGTACTGAAATAATCCCTAACATAGTTTATTTACATTGAATCTCGTAAGTGCTACAGGTTCCAGTTTTTCAAATATCTGTATATTTATTTTTCTGTTGAGTGAATTCAAATGCACAATCGTGCGGGTTTATTTGCTACCCTTGTTCGCAATCGATAAGCCTACCCTAAGATGCCGGCGTATCGGTTTCGGAAATGTCTTTCATATTTATGCATGTTATGCATGTGTGTGTATGTCGCAAAAAGATCGGTGTATAAATTGCCCAAATTGTTGTAATCCCAGTCTTAGTTAATTATGTTTTAAATAACAAATGTGAATTTAGAAACTGTGCATTCAAAAGTATATTCTACGAAATTGTAACTCCTACATGCAGCGATAGTCTGTGCTGAAGTATCCTACTGTAGTGTTAAAGAAATATTACATCGCTGCAGTTGGCGTATCATTTGCAGATGAGTAGGAGTCAACAAATCTTTCCCTTTCGACCGGTTTAATTCTACGTTCACTGTGAGCCTGCTTTTTTTCCTAACGATTAGCTATTCTTCTTCCACTGCAATCTGGTCCTGATCTACTACATTAAACATGCTTTGCCAGATAAAATACAATTTGGCGTGCTGTATCCCGCGCACATTAATTAATGTATACATACGTAGCACCTCAGCCGTGCCTTGTAACTTAATGCTAATTTATAGTTGATACATGAAGTTTATTTATCGCGGCCATGAATCATATTCTCTTTGCTTGGGCTTGTTTGTTGTGCAGCTAACAAGACAAAAGGCTTCAAATATAGCCCTCAATGTCAAAACCTTAATAATATTTACAAATTGGTAATAAAAAAAATAAGCCTGATTTTAGTTTTTGTAAAGTATCGAAGTTACTGAAAAGTTTGTTCCAGTATGTTTTCAGGAAATGTTCATTTTGTAGGTGTTAGCGGCCTACCCCGTAAGGCCTGGATGTGTTTGCTTTGTAGAAAAATTCATCCGCTTTTTTGTACTTATCTCATTTTCTGCATGTCATGTAAAGAGAGAGAAAGATTCCGAATAGCTTTATCAAAAAGTAATAAGCACTTCAGATTTCGTCGTTGAACACGTTTAAAAAAATTGAATCACAGTCGAATGACACAAGATTACATCAATTATAGCCCTTCTAAATGAGATTATTAGACTTTAGGCTGATTTTAAGACAACCAAATCAAAGGGTAGATTAACTTTTTTACACTTAAATAGATTACCATAACCGGACATTTACTATTTTAAGCAAAAAGACTCAGTGTTTGCCTTGCCTCTCCTCTCATTTACGATGCAACCTCTGAGACATAGTTGCATATGATACGTATGGAGCAATGGCTGTGTAGATGCCTACTTTCGCGCCACATAAAACTCGAACACTCAAAGACGGCGCGGCAATATTTTTAATATGACTACCGTTTTTTTTTTTTTTTTTTTCGAGAAGAGGGTTTAACAATGAGTATTCAAGAAACAGGAAGAATATTTGAAAATTATTTTCCTATAAGCAGTTAGTTATCTCGCTCTTGAATTTAACTCTACCAACACTATTTATTCTGTAAGGCGACAGAACCCTGGGCAGAAGTACTGATAGGTTTTAGCATTCACAAAAAACAGTAAAGGTTCGTAGGCGTCTTTATTTGTCGGTGTGGTCGTAATGCTCGCACCGTTTTTCATCTAATAGTTCAGATGATGCCCTGCTTAATACGCGACCTTTTCGTGGAGTTAACGACATAATTTATTCTCATATGATTCAACGGTTCATAAGACGAGAAAAAAGCGATGGCTTAAAGCTGATAGCAGCTTAATCGATAAAAAAAGACATCAATCATATTAAGTAGCTAAGAAATAGAGAAATCAACATCTAAAAGAGCTATTTCAGCTATACTATACATATAATCCAGATATTTTTCGTATATAGTTTAAGCGTAAAACATTGCGTCAAGTTCGTCAAATAGGAACACTCCCAAGTAGAAAATATACTCAACAGGTAAGTCTTCTACAAACACTTCATCACTCATCTTGATGAGATACGAGTTATGAACAAGCACAGATTCAGAGCCTGTGACGTTTTCAGCTGAAAAGAACCGCTGCTGTTATAATTGCTACATATATATACATATAAATATATGTAATTATAATAGCAATATATATATATTGCTGTTATAATTATATATAATTTATAGTTATAATTAAATAACACAGGAGGAGTGGGGCTATTAGTAAGCTAGCACTCCTTAAGTTTCTAAAAGTGAAGATTTTTTTATTCATTTTCTATTGGCATATAGTTATCAATAAATAGTATTATTTTTCTCTGGTAGAGCAAGTTAGCTCTTACATATAGTGAAAATATACTAGCCTCACATCGAAGAGCCGTATTAATCCTGTATGAACATTTTTTCTGCCACTGATCATTTACTAGAAAAATCCAAAATAAATTTCGCATCACTGAAGTAATTGTTACGTCTAATATTGCTAAAAATGAGTTCGCTATAGAGAAATAATTTTTTTTTTTAAATATGACTGTTCTCATAGGATTACATTAACTAAATAATTATTATCGTTTTCCACTCTATCGTATGCTGAACTGCAAATGAAGATGCAAAAATCTATAAGCTATTCAAAAGACCCCAAAAGAGCCTTTTGAACTTGTCAGAGACACCCTTCCCCCTAGCTGTTCTTCACTTTACGAGCGATAACTTCCATTACCTACTAGCGCTATAGTCTTTAAAGGCGACTACAAGAAGAATAAAAGAAGCATCAGATATAAAGAAACACGTTATCTTCATTTATTGAAAGCAGCTTGTTGTTGCTGTTGTTTCATCACTTCTTATTTTTCTGGGCACTATTCGGTGCTGTTCGTATTCTGACACTCGCAGTTACTATCATTAGTATGAATGATATGTTCTGAAAACAGTTTGTGAAATATCGCCCACCGGGGGTCCGATAAATAGCTACGTCATTCTTTTTGCCACTTTCGCTCATCGAGGCTACGAAGTAATCTGCAAGTCCTCATCTTCCATAATCTTTACTTGTTGTTTATCCGTCTCGGTCCTCATACCGTTTTCAAGTCAGTGTCACGCATTGCAGCTCATACGATTACCATCATACCGTTACGTAGGTTCTAAACAAGATGTCAAAGATTATCGAAGCATATAGCTTTCTAGTACATAACTTCCTTTTTAGCCTCGTTTGTGGCTTCAGCTTACAAATACTATATATGAACCATACCATTAGTGATAAAAGTTTTATTACGTAATAATTTCGCGGCAATCGGCCACGATACTCCTGCTAGCAATTAACTTGCTTTATCTTTCTTTTCTGTTCCTATATATCGTCCTGTCGTTACAGGCGTTTCTTCTTTCGTACGATTTCTACCATTTGCTTCTATCGTTGTCCGTATCTTTCTCTCCTTGTATATATACATTGCACTAGCACTGAAAGTTTTTGTCCCTTCTCGCCTCGTCTGGACTGCTTTGACACTTGAACTATTTACAATGCGACGGGCAGGACTTCTCTGTGCGGACCGAAGGCATCTCTCCTTATTTAATGTCATATATGCTTATTTACCTACTGCTCAAATATAATAAGAGAGCATTCGAGACACTCGCAAGTTAACCATCTCAACTTGCCTCGACCATTGAGCTGGTATTTTACAAATGTGTCTATTAAGGAAACGAGACAGCCTTGTTCCCCCGAAGCGACGGTGTCACCGTTCAGGAAGGCCACACACGCAGGGATGATAGGCAGCTGCTTACTAGAGTGGCGCTGGTGCCGAGGAACTATTGATCAACCTATAGCACTATGAAGTAGGTTGGTCCAGTATCAGGATCGTATCAGTTAAATTGGCTTTATCTCCGATGTGTGTATATGTGTGTCATCAGCATGATCGAGGCAAATTGTGAGAAACAATTGTAAGTTTCATGATGATTGACAACTTAAGGTTGTTTCGTTTGTATATGCATGTAATGGTATATGTTTGTATATGGAGGTTTCGTTCAGCGTTGTTTATGAAGCGATGATCAGCGAGTCATCCTTTAATGGAGATGAGCTCCTGGTCGACCCCTTTCGTTTGAATATGTTCCATGACGAGGATTTGCGGTGACCCTTGCCACTTGTGATTGACCCATTCGGTGATTGAAGACGGCTGGAGCCAGTAGAAGACACTCCAGAGGAGACCGAAGCCGTAGGGCTCTGCGACGAACTACGCCGCGGTGATGTTAACGAGCCTTCAAGTAGCGATCGCTGCTGATCGGATGTGATCGGTGTGACTATATTAATAGTAATCTCGTCGCCTGCGTCTCGGATAATATCGACAACTTCTTCGTGAGTTGACCACTTTGTGTCGCGATCACCAATACCCACGATTAGATCACCCTCTTTAACGCCAGACAACTAAAAAAATATAGCGGAGCAAATTGAATTAATCATTTATTCAAGGGTACGTGTATTTTTTGTTTTTATTCGGCTTACTTTTTTCATAAAATATTAAGAATTATAAAATAAGATTGGTTTTACTCTTTACTTTAATACGTGCATGCATAGAGATATCGGAAGTGCTAGTAATGCCAGAAATGCAAAAGCAGTGACATATCCTAACCAGGACCTACCTCGGCTAGGGAGCAAGGCTCCACACCGGCGACGACTGTGGGCGAATCGCCTTTGACGCTAAAGCCAAATGTTTCGTTTTTCTCACGTTTCATGTGAGCCTTACGAACTGAAGTCCACTGATTGCGCGCACTGAATACGCTGATTGGTCCTAACGCGTGAAATGGGTCCTTCACTTTGTAGGCAGAAAAGTCGGGTGGAGTAAGCGTCAACTGATACTTTGTTGAGGCTGTAGAAAAAAGCAAAGTTTTTAATAGAAGTCGCATGCTAACAATGTTCGATAGATGGCGTCATTATAAAACTTATCTCAAGCTAACACAGAAGACTAGGTAGAAATATATATATATATATATATATATATCAGTCATAACAAACTTACGTTGAATATGAGGCGGGTCCAGAACCTGGTTAAAGTCGTCCTCTTGCTCAATTTGGGCGTATTTGTCGATGGCTATTTCATGGTCGAGTCTCAATCTCGCCTGAAGATTGTCGACGTGACGAAGCTGACGGCACATGCGGTGAAGTCGCAAAGCTTCCTCGTGCAGAAGCAGCGATTCATGCAGATGCGCCTTAGCCAACTGGACGCGCTCATCGGACGCACGGGGCACCCGGATGTCAATGCGAGACGTGTCGTCTTGGTCTGTTACGTGGACATATTCAATAGTCCTACGGTGCGCCTCGGTCAACTCGCCCTTATGCTCGAGAAGGCCGCATGCCACATAAAAATGTGCAAGCGCCCGATAATGTTCAGCTTTAACCGATAGCAGGCTGACCCACGAATAAGGCAAATAATCTTTAATTGGAGGGTCAATCAGCAGCTTATGGACATGGGCGTACACTTCGGCTACCTCGGCCGCCTCCTGTCCTACCTCAACCAATTGTAGTAGACCTTTGGGTTCACTCAAGACAAGCTTTTCAAATAAGCACTCGCGAGCCTGGGCTAACATGATATTTGACAGGCATTCGAGAGTACTTAGATTGAGGTCCATGGATGGCGGCTTACTGAAGTTATCGCGAATGTAGCAGAACATTCCGGCCGCCCGAAGGAACGAGTCGACAGCTGCGTCGATTCCGGTATGTTTGGATCGGTCTTGCTTAGCGCCAATCTGCGTATATAACGCTGCGATGTTAAATAGAACGGACGCTTTTTCGAAGGCAACCGTCTTTTGCGTAGATGGCACTCCGGTGAGCGAGTCGAACCATTCGAAGTACACGTTCGAGCTCTTTGGGTGGAAAAAGCGCCGATCAACGAAGTATAGCAGATTATAATATTCAAACAGGAGCTGAACCCCGGCCTGATTGCGGCTTGGTGTACGAGCTGCTTGTCGGATAGCCTGAAATTCGCAGATGGCGTCAGCGAACGAATGTAGCTCCTCTCCGTAGTGTTCGGCGATGAAATCCGAAAACGCGTGTGTAAAATCCATGTCTTTGGTTTCCTTCAGACCAAGTGGAATCATAGGCACGATCTGTGATTGACTACAAAGATGGAACAAGGCGAAAATATAGACTAACATTAAATGAGTTCGCTCCTTTTCATTGATGCGTTCACTTCAATCTAAATTAAATGTTTTTACAATTATATTGATTTTGAGAGTTAGTTTATTCGAGTGCCTTATGCATTACTCGGATATTGGCATAGTAACATGAAGTGGGGGTAGTACACTTACTTTTCATTCTGATACATCTGTACAGAACTGTTGAGCTCGGCCAGCTGCTCCTTAAGTAGTTGCAGATTAGAGTTGAGAAAGCTGAGCTCTAGCGCTACCGTTTCTTTTAACTTCTTATTAGTAGTTGCTCTGCAGATAGTAACACAAACACGACCAAGGCGAATGTAATGAGCTGTTAGCATCGTTAACGTCCGATCGACACTCTACATAACCATAAATCCTATACATATGTGTCTGTGTACAGGTGAATCGTTATGTTTAATTAAAATGACAGTCATTCTAGCAACAACTATCCTAAAAGAAAAGCGCCTAACTTCAATAAGAATTATTATAAGTCTCACATCTATAGTAATAATAACGGAGTCTTCCTTTTAGCATCTTGTAGTTTCGTCAGTCACAGCAGAGGGCGTGTGAGCAGAACCGATCATTGCTGGCTGTCACAGAATCAGAACAATTCTTTCCGCTGTCATCCCTGTTGACAATGCTACCCATTTTTGCGGGGGCAGTAAACAACACTCAGTAACCATAGCAATTTTCGCTTCGGGCAGAGCCCGCGGCACATTAGCACATAACTAACAGTAGTCTTGCAGAAAATAGAAAAAAAATAATCGAATAACAAATGTATTATCATCAGCATCGCCAAAACCACAAGCATCCCTGGCCTGCCTTGACCTTTGCCCTGCCTTACCACAGCTTTACTAATTGCTTCTTGCAGTTAGCAGAGCTTGTTTTGTCCATCTAAATACAAACACACGCATACACATATATCTACATATATACACATTTAACGCTATGCGTATAAAGTTGCCGTTTAGGCAAATCCTCGAGTCTATGTTTTCTTCTCCATTTTGCTGATGGACTGATGTTTATCTCGGTTGCTGGCGAAACCGCCCGCTGTAGCGCGCTCGTCTGCACTCAGAAAAAATGCCTACAACACACACACACACACACCAAAACTCCGATGAAGGTACCAAAACTATACAAAACCATCGAAAGCACGACAGAACGCGCGGACGACAAAGTAATTAAATAGGCCGATAATTGGTGAATAGGCTCTAACCGGCGGTAATCAGCGTAGGGTTTACTACTGTCATAGCAGCATCAGCACGCCGAGCAGATAAAAAGCTAACGCGTATTTGGTTGTGCGCGGCGATGGATCTGTTGTTTCAGGTGACGGAAGTATCCACTGCTATTGATCCCGTTAGCAACTACTTCTGCCGTTGCTGTTGGTATGATGATTTGTATAAACCGTATGAGCCTTCAAGTGCCTTCGCCAACAGGAACATTGTTGCGTTCATATGATCAGCAACGCCACAACAGTCCCTACAACAACGGCCACTACCGTCAAAACGTAATGCCGCCACAATAGTAAGTGGCCGGCTTGTATTTGTACGCTTTCACTATATATGTAGAACTGCTAATGTCTTCAAAGCTTCACAACAGCTATTGGTTAGCCACAGGCCTAGGCGCAACTAGTCATCCCAGGGCATTAAGGGCTGCCACGGATTTACTCTACTGCAGCGAAATATTCACATTTAGTCCCATCATTACATCGATCACTTTCAGTATAACGATATATAAGAGCATAGTGGAATCATTCAGAGATTTACAGTTCAACTTCTTTAGTATAGTAAATAAGCAATATTGACCGGATTATTATAGAACAACAAAATGCTCACAACAAGTTATTGTATTGATTACAAAAATCGTGCATCTGTTATTGAAACAGCGCCGCTTCTAACGTTAGGAGAATGAAGCTGAATTTTTGCCAATAGCCATCTATTAGTGCTAATAGCTTTGCTGGCTTAACAAAAGCACCGGTTTTGTTTACAACGACTGACGCTCATACTTCCGGTCGATTTGGATTTTTCCCTGAGATAAGTTTTGTAGGTTAACTACTAACAAGCAGCGACGATGGCCTGATTGCAGCGTTATATCGCTATCATCGATGTTTGGCGCCAGTGGTAATGCCTATCAAAAAGTTCTTGCTGCCGTTCTTGACGACCGTTGACTATTGTGGCCGAAACCGTTAGCGTTGCAATTGTTCGCAGTTATATATCACGAGTGTACGTACGCTATTTCTTTGCTTGTGTTTAGCTCGCAGCGATAACTGTGGTGGCATATCTAACGGCACAGGCAACAAATCGACCACTGGCTATAGCAAGAGCTCGCTGGGAAAAAGCGCATTTGTCGCCTATCAATCTATAAGGTGTCTCTGCCGCCAGATCTGGTGCAGCCTGCAGTGTTACTGTCTCTCCTGCTTTCTTTTCGCAGCCGTCACCATTACCGACATCAGGCCCAACTCAGACAGGGCAGATCAAGATTGACGCGCTCAACTGACAGGCCGCTCGCTATATGTGTACGCATGTAGCCACATCGTTATGATCGATGCCAACTCAGTTTAGCGAGCAGTTAAACCTCACACAGGACTGAAGCACCGTTTGAAGGACTTTTTCGCGAGTCGCGAGGAAGCTTACTTTTGCAGTACTGTCTATGTCGCGCAAAGCGCATCGATCGTCGTCGCGGCTGCACAACGTTGCCAGTTTTGCCTCTATATTCATATACAGCAATCGCAATCCGATGCAGTCCGAACTATTAGCACTACTACCGATAAGACCATTAACCACCAACAGGAAAAGGCGACGCGTCAACGTCGTTGATCAACGTGTCGCTCGATTACTCTTCTGTCGTCAAGTTGCAGCGAAACAAGTCGCGTGTCGTAGAGGGAAGACGACTAAGGGCCAGCTGCGCGTCGACAGAAACGCTGGCCGTTTCCGCCTTGACTTTTGCGCAGGCAGAGGCGCGTTTGGCGACGAAATAGACGCGGACAACGATGTACGACAGCGGCGAGCTGAAACGATCGATTAATAGCGATCAGTCGATAGAAGCAGATCATTGTCGCACGTAAGCTGTCAGCCCTGATCACAATAACAATGTTCACGACCTAATTACGTTCACTCGTAGCAGTGTTATAAGAGGAGTTGTATTGCAGTAGGAGGGGATCACGAAACAACTTCAATGTAACGATCTTAAGGGGGTAATCGATGGATGGATGGTGGATTGAATGTTTAAGTGGATGAATGAATGTGTGTGAATGTGACGCAGGGCCTGACAATATTGACTCGTTCGCCGGCCACATGGCGCTCATATATCTTCGAATACACAGATGTTTGTGTACACGTGTCACGGGCAGATTTATGTAAACGAAGGGATTGCCGCGTGAACGCAGGAAGTCGGCAAATGACACGATTCTGTCAGATACCATGTTCTTGACACAAAGCATACGGGTGCACCTAAATAAGATTAGCAAAAACTCAGTCATAGACGAATCTCGGATAGAAGTAACGCACTCGTTTTGTATCGCCGTTGGGATTGCTTCGTCTATATGAAGCACGATAAATATTTTCGCTTGTTTCTACTGGTTGTATTTTCGCTGTGCAGAAAAAATCAAATTTGATTGTACAAAGTAGCAATCATACATGTGAAGATAAGTACTGGTATCATATATAGAGAAGCGGTCAAAGTCGACAGCCCTAAAACAGATGATGGCGTTCATGACCCGCCAACTGCCATACAGCTCCTTCACTCATATCGATCGTTCATCGCTTGCTATAGTGTACAATAACATAATTATTACCAATATATCATTCTTCGACTTGATAAATGTGTCGACGATCGTCGGCAGTCGAGAGGTTTTTTTTGGCAATTTTCGCTTCTCGTCATAAAAAAAGTCCGCCACAAAAGCGCATGCAAT
Organism: Varroa jacobsoni; assembly: GCF_002532875.2. Classification (NCBI taxonomy): domain Eukaryota; kingdom Metazoa; phylum Arthropoda; class Arachnida; order Mesostigmata; family Varroidae; genus Varroa; species Varroa jacobsoni. The sequence goes on along the minus strand of NW_019214433.1, from coordinate 163,487 downwards.
TGTTTGCTATTTGCCAGGTTGTTATTGTGGCAACGGAATGACGATTGCCTTCTGCTTTTTGTCATTGACGCAGGTGTTCATTCTGTTGCGGCTGTTACAGCCGTTGCTAGCGAAGCAGTTGTACTTTCGAAAACAACGTGCGAGGGCTACTGCTTCTGCGTTCTCTCATGTCTTTTTACTTCCCCTACTTTCCTCCTTTTTTTCTGACTGCCCCGCAGGACTCTATTCACAGCTGCCCTAATAGTCATCGCAATAACTTCAACAGCGACTTTAGATTGTTGTTTTGAATGTCCGTTTATATCGACTTTCTGTGTATCTTTCTATTTATGTGAGTTGTTCTTGTTCTTGTTTTTGTTCTTGTTCCTCTTCTTCTTGTTCTTCTTATTCTTGTTGTTTTCGTTCTGGTTGTTGTTGTCGTCGTCGTCGTCGTCGTTCTCGTTGTTGTTGTTGTTGTTGTTGTTATACTTGTTCTTGTTGTTCTTGCTACTGTTGCTGCTGTTGTGTATTCGAATTGACCGCGCGTGGACGAAATCCTGCTTTGTGCTTTTGTGTCGACTACCATACGTTCATAGCACTCCCTCTAGTACCATTGTTACAATAGGTACCACCATTGCCAGTGCAGTCATATGGCAGTTGTCACGAGAGCTAGCTAAAACCGCACGTAGTGTGCCTGATTGTCCCGCCCATGAATTAACCCAATAAACGCCAAATGCAGAGAGAGAGAGAGAGAGAGATAAATATCTGAGAATTTACTAAAGAATTTTATCTAGAAGTCATCGCCATACTTGCCGTCGAGAGTGCGGTCAACAGCTGTTAACTGCGGCGGCAAGAGCGAGAGCGGCCAGCCGTCGTTGCTGGCAAGGCGCTCTGACAACGTGCCCACGCCGAAACGGCATTTGTTGGTCCTAATGGACGTGCAGCTTTATATGCTTAGATAAGTGGACGGACATGAGACGCAGGATTAAATACAACAGGCAAAAGGAAGTGCCTCCGACGGAGCGAGAGAAAGGACTTTAGTTGAGCCGTTCTTCGTTTGTCTGATAAACAAGGTGAGATCAACTGCAAACTGCACGAGGGGTCCTCCAATGAATTCTAGCGATGGCGGATTAATCCGTTGCGGAAACCCCTGAAACAATCGCAGCTACGATTTTGGAAAAGATAACACTACAACAACAAAAATGACGATAACGCTAACGACGTTGACGGCCAATATTTCCAGAACTGTTTATGCGCCTTTGAAGAACCACTAAACGATCCCGAGCGCTTTCTTAGCGCTCCGACACAAGCAGACGAATTACTGTTCTTCTAACTACTGCTGCTGTTAACAGATAATAGCGTTAAATATGATAATTACGATAATCGTAGTGCGTCTTACAGTGTAGCCATTCCATGAATCCGTAAGTGCGTGGCCTTCCGTGATCGCTGGTGGCTTAACGTCGTGAATCTTCACACGATATTAGCTGTACAGTGCCAATTGTACTAATAGTTTGCGAAGAAGAAGAAGAAACAGCAGCAGCAGCAGTAGTAGTAATAGAAGAGCTCTCTGTGTTGTTCAGTGATGACAGCGGTCGTGGCGATAATGGACCGCATGGAGGCGCTGTACATCGCCATCATATAACTACTCTCGTGTGCATGTAACAACAACAACGTATCATATACTTCTACTAAATGAAGAAAATGGCCGAGTGGGAGATGGACTTACTTCCGCACAGCACAAAGCTACGATTGCATTATTCGCTTGAAGAAAGAATCAAGCATACGTACTTACTTACACATGTAACGCGACTCGATAAACAAGCAGAGGCTAAAACCAAACGCTATCGACCAGCGACACGACATCGACGACGAAGCTTCGAACGTGTTCGACCTTTTATTACAACGCATCTACCGAAGCCAAATGAGATCTAAGACCGAGGTTCACTTAGGGCTTACTGTAGGACGTCTTCGACCCGAACATGGGTCGATATGAAGATTGATTCGCCAACGCAGACCGCTGCTGTGCAAAGATATGTCGAATATGTTCGTGTTCTGGGCGTTCGTCCGTCGCTCCTGGCACAAGTTTAAATACTACAGAGATCATTTGTCGGACTAATGAACGTCGGCTCCGTATCTAAGCTCGACCGTTCCTGGGAGAAACGTATTGATTATAATAGTCATATTAGTAGCAAGAGCGCTAACCATTATTTCAATACAATATTTCGATGTTGTTAGTTGTAGTGGGATATACCGGTCTTAAATCCGGCCCTAGCAGCTTCAACTACACAAATTGTGGGAATAACAATAGCAAATATAGCGATATCTACAGAATATATAGCCCACCGCAGTATAATATTAATAGGGTACATGCATATCTGTATACGCGCATATGGACCATACGTTATGCGTTCACGGTCTCTACGTATCATGATCGCGGTCAGTCGTGGTGGGCACATATGCAAAACGGCGTTGCTGATCCAGAGTAATTCCGCCGGCACCGGCCAAGCAATGCACAAAAGTGAAGCCATCCTTAACTTTGGTTTGTGGCCCGAATATCAGTCAAGTTGAAGCTGAGGCTATTCCTTTACCCTAACTAGGCCGTAGCCTCACTCAAAACCGCTTCCTTATGTGCTCCTAACTAAATACCCCAGAAAAACTTCAGTAAGTTGTGGAAGGTGCCAAATTATTGATGAGATAACTGGAAGTGGTCGTGGATTAAATTCATTTTTATGCTGTTTTTTCATTTGCCTTAGCTAGAATCCCTACTATTATATAGCCCTTCGAAGTATATAGGATATATCATACACTACTGTAGTTCGTGTAATCGCATAAAATTAATCGTATGACTCGTTAAATTGCGCACAATTTATTAAATCGCAGCGACCGCAATAGAACAAGTAGGCGGCCGGAAGAACTAGTTTTGCTACATATAGCGACGCGAGTCCTTCTTGGGAACCATGACTATCGTTATCTCCAACAAGCAATAATCAATATGGAAGACGCGACCGCCGTCGTAGTCATCGTAAGCGGTAGCATCATTTTTGTCGTTCTTTGAGCTGCTCCGATTAACTTATGTCCATGCATTTCCAGGACACAGTCTCCTTCGAACAACTGGCAAACGTCGCATTAGTTGAAACATACATTTTAACGTGGCAAGCCGTCGTTGTTTCCAGCTACACTGAACCGTCACCGTTCGTACGACTGCTTCCCAGTTTGTCTCGTTTGTTCACTGCACATTTACATTCATACTGCTCCATAGATAAACGTACGTGAAAGCATGTGGACAGAAAGAAGCGACTAGCAGTATGATAATGACCAGCGAAACGAGTTTTTACCTATACAGTCGCCTCCTTATTTACTATCAGGCATAGCCGTTCCAAACGCAAGCGAGGCCAACAGGAAATCGTAAGAAAACCAAGAAACTTTGCTGATAAACCTACAAGTACAATGGCTTATTGTATTTTTTGTATTTGAAGCATGTAGCCTATGGCTCCAGGTAATGCAATATTTTACTGAAGCCACTAACTCAATGACACGGTTTCGACCCATCTCTTTCGTAACTGGCCCTTCGCTTGTATTATGATGACTTGCTCGCTAGTTTTTAATGGATGTAACTGATAGACATGGATGCGGCAGGCTCATTGACTGGTCGTGCGATTGATTAAAATGTAATCTCATTGAGTATAAGGGGATTTTTTGAACGGGAACAGTTTGAGTCAGCGATTGCTTCTGAGTGGCTTCTCAGTAGTGCACGATTCAATTTCAGGGAAATGCTGTGGAATTTCGGAACTACAACTGCGTATTTCTCGGATGAAAACTTCGCAGCCTTTCTAGCCATAATCACCACAGATACATGACGATGCCGTCGCTGTTATATTACGAGAGCGTGCACGAACATTATTACATGTACGTGCATGTACGGCAATAAATGGCAACAATTTCCAAATGCGATAGACAAATGTAAAATGATTCTACTTATGATGTACGAATATCTGTGTTTAGTGTCCACCTTAACGGCTTTCGGTACATGTTATCGAGCTGTGAATGTTATCAGAACCTGGTATCTCGTGAGCATATCGTATAACGTACTTGTAGAGCTTTTCAGCTCCATCACGGATGTGGATTTGTTTGGTGATCTCTTTGTTAAGCTTAGAGCGTCGGAACTGCATCTTGCCGCGGCATGTAGCTGCACGCGGATCAGAACCCTGCAAAAGACAAAATTAAACAGTTTTGTTAGATGAAGATTATTATTACATAGACGAAGAGATGAACGTAAGAAATTTACAACAGGCAAAAACGGTGCGTGCAAACGTACGACTCTTTCCTGACAGGGCAGAAATGACCGATGTGATAAGTATTATAAACATTTAGACACGTATGTCCTGATAGACGGTCAAACAATAAAAACGATCATATATATGTCCTATGCTCTAGCAAACCTACACACGGTATCATTAGCAAATAAGAAAGTAATTATAGAGCGGGTCCAGGTAATACCACCTTTGGCCTTCAAAGTCAATCGGTGAGCCAACAATAGAGGCGATGCTGAAATGTTATTCCCCTCCACTTATTTTTGTCGTAGGCACTAATTAATAACTGTGTAATCTATTTAAGCGTTTGGTAGCAATGTCTTATTTAATTCTCGCACACTATTATTACGTACATGGAAATGGCACTCACATGTTTACGATCCAAATGCTCAACCTCTACACATATAAACAAAATGACAGGTAAGTTTTAATGGAGGCTAATTATAATTTTTCTCGTGCGAAAACGTCAGGTTTTAAAATATACCATGGATATTCTTCCTACGCTCCATTCCTCTTCCGATTTCAACTTACGGTGATCGTGCCGCCATTACCGCAATGGCAATGGGCGCAGATAGATTTTTTCAACTACCTATTTCTAATGTTCCAGACTCTTCGAGCAAACGTTACCATAACCAGCTTTTCAGCCAATATCGATATACGTGTTTGAGTGGAATTTGTTCGTTAGCAACGAATGAACAATGGGGAACAATGTGTACGCGTAAAAGAAGTAAAAAAAAAATTAACAAAACGAGAACAGAAAGAACAATGACGACGACGACGACGACGACGAAGAAGAAGGATGAGGTGACGAAACGATGACGAGCTAAATAGCTCAAGAAAAAGGCACTGAACTGAAATGAAGTGAATAGATATTACGAAGCAACCGGAAAAAGGTAATTCCCTACCAAATGGCCAGCAGCGGCTGGCTAGCTGCTCTCTGTTGCCGTCGCCATTGAGACAGCAACAAGAGTACTGTGCTGGATCGAGCGGCAGCAACAACATCAGATCGGCTGCTTCAGCTGTAATTACACCAACAATAACTGCGATACGCGGGGAAGCGAGAACGATCCAAGTTCACTGCTATCCATGGAAGAGACACAAGTGGGTGGACGGACGAAAGGATAATGAAAAGGTAGTGGTACCATGATGGTACTATAGTGGTACTTACTGACAGTGGCAATGATGGCGGCGTAGTAATGTGCCGAAGAGGGCTTGTTGGGCTTAGTCAGCCATTCTGTCCATTCAAGCGGTGTCACTGGCCAAGTTGTTGAAATAGCGAGTGGTCAGCCAATTGGTCGAACACAGCGGACGGCGTGTTGGTCGCTTGAGTGAATCCCCTTTCTTGCTTACCCGACTGATTTCACTCTCAACTACTGCTTCTTCTATGATACTGTCACAACTATTACAACAAGCAACAACAGGGAGGAAAGATTTCGGCTTCATTTTCAGAGTCGTCTTCATCCTGCATTATTCAAAGGTGACTAGGAGCCATTGCGTATTGACTAACTAAGACGGACCAATTGAGAGCAACGAAGTCAACTGACAGACAGCCGTAGTTCGGGCTTAAAACGGCCAAGCAGGACTCGAGACAGGTGAATCAAGCCCAACCGATTTCAAAATGACATCCGATGAACGAGAACATAACTAGTTCGGCGAATATAACGCCGCCCTTTGTCACTCCGACAAAGATCCAAAGTAAATTAAGTATGAACTACGAAAGGACACAGCGGTGACATAATGCGATACACGTTTCAGTAAACACCTGTTTGTTTGCTTATATATTTATGTTAACATAATGCAATGTACGGTCTCGTATATTCTACATTGATATATGAGGAAACGTCTACAGGGATAGCTTACACGTTAATTAAATTACTGCCTATTGCAGGTGGATTAGCGTTAAGAGGTTTTAGCCTTTTCAAAAGATAGGATAGGTACACAATTTGAATCGAAATGAGTCAGACCTACTACTAGTAGGGTGAGTATCAAATGTGAGGACAGATCTGATGAAGCTTTCATGTTTACTATTTATATTAATAATTTAAAATAATCGTCTATTGATATCACATACCACTCGTTAAGATTAGACCTAGTCAAGATTCAATATGCACGTGTTTCTCTGCAACTAACAAACCCAATGAATAACCGCAGTTTATAGCAGAATTTTACTAAAGAGGCTGCCACAACAAAGGACTACAAGAATAATAACCTTAAGCTCGACCACCGGAACCTTTCCTTTACCGGTACCTGTTTTTCGGCTTGATCTTTTTCGGGTTGCTGCATTTCTGTTGGTGGCTGATCGCTCTGGCCTCAGACTGTTGTTTCCCCTAACCCTACACTTCGTCTCCTGAGCCATAAATTTCCACATCGTTTGTAACACATCTTCGCGAGCCGCCCTGTCGTCGGCTTGGTTCTCAGCTTCGGAAAATTTGCGTCGTGTTAATTAAAGCCAGAGGTCAAACAAGGTCGTTAATTAGCCTACTTGATACTTTTTCTATCGGTCGAACGCGTCTTGTAGCTAACAGTTTAACCGGTTACCAGCAACAACGTTAGGTTCAATACAGACAATCCCCACCTCAGATTTCCTCGTTATTTCGCGGCTGTATGACACGGACGATCCTTCAGGACGCGCCGTTACTGCCCTAACGAAATACTAAAAATTGTTATGAAATTTTGTTGGCACAGTTTTGGCAACATCTCAAAGTTTCGTTACAAACGTTCCCATGAAAAACGACAGCAAATTTTTACAACACCAAAGTAACACAGTGACCCTATCGATGATGTGCTATTCTTTTACATTAAGGGCACCGTTTCACGCATAGATACTACAATTTGCGTTAGTTAGAGAAACGCTGGTTGTTTATGCTAAAATGTCGCAGATGACGCTCTCGCCCCAAATGTCTCTAGTTTCTGTGAAGATCCGCTGTAGAGTTTCACATAGTCTTTCTTGTCCCATACAGAACGACGACGAAGGTCACTAGGAAGTAGAGCTCTCACTTCCGAGATCGATCTACATTCCCAGCTTTTAGTCGATCTCGACTACTGTCTTTGTTGCGCTGCCCATTTCCGACCGCTACCCGCAGCCCGTAGTAGAAAAGGCTGATCAGGTGCCCCTTCTCGCCAGTGGGGCCAGGGCGACCCCACCTCTGCACCCGACTTCCATGGCCACGGTATGCAGCAATGCGCGAGCAGTATATACAACAGTCGAGGCAGAATACTGCAACAATGGACTAAATTTTCACTTAAGTCGTCGCCATTTGGCGTGAGATTTGGCTAACAGCGATGTCGGACTTAGGGAACACTGGAAGATGGTTCCGCTTTGAGAAATACAACAAAGCTAAACGCGTTATTATAAAAGTGCCATTAATGCGATGTCGCTTGCTAGATATACGTAATATGTACTAGAAAAGGAAAGGTACACGTATTTATTTTATCTGCCTATGATAGTATTTCACACGATTACACAAGCGAATGCGTTTCGCTCGACGATATGATCTATTAGTCGAATTTTGTGCTTGATCCTTGTGGCCTTTTGGTCTCGCCCTTTTGCTGTAGTTTGCTTTAGGCGTATGGAAACTATAGGGGCTGAGAGTCGCAAATGGTAACAGATGCTAACAGCGTCTCCCCATTGTTATTACATAATCATTTGTTTGAATATAAAGTGCGAATAACAAAGAGCCTCATTACACCACACACAGGCAGCGTTCGCTGAGGGCGAGCCTTACTGATAGCGCTTTGTCGTAAGACGAACGTAACGATTCGTGCTATCAGTCGCACGCATTTGCTCTATGGTTTAATGTATGCTAAATTGGCTGTTACGCTTACTTTTAGACGATCTAGCCTTCCTCAGCTTGTAGCCTCCACAACGTACCACGGCTAATATTTTGGCGATATCTTTGGATGCTTTTAGCGTAACGGTGTAATCAATTGACAGTCGTCGCTATCGGACGAACTCTCAAATAATTCAAAGGATCTTCTATGTCCTACCAGAGATTCAAACAGGATCTAGGAGTGAGCTTGTTGTAGCAAGCTTCTACCCACTACTTTTCCCGTTCCCTCCTCAAGCTTGTCCCAGATGCGTAAGCACACATAAAGGCATCCGGTGTCTTTCACAGCCCGCTTTTTTGTTACCGATTCTCTATATCCTTTAGTTGTCTCCTACGTTTGAAAATAGCTGGTCTTTTTTGTACTTGCATTACTCTTCGACGCGCGAATGGGTGCCAAACGGATTACTCGGTACATACATGCGCGCATGGTTGGCTCATCGATGTAAAAAGCTATTTTTTGTTTCCTCTCATCACCATCGACACGATCGCCACCTTGTCGTCTATGTTGTTATTCTAATTATGGACGTTTATTATTGTTATGGTAATAATACGTTTTCATCCCGTTGTTGGCCAATGCGGCTAGGGGCTCTCAACGACAGGCTCAATACAATATGGCGGACTTCCTTCCTATTACCGCTATAGATGTCGCAGCACGTATGGCTAGGGGACATAAGCAACATTTGTGAATAGTTTGTATCGAACTGTCGTCTCCAGCCCCGCTGGCACTCGTCGCTGTGTCTACTGATGCCAGCTGAAAAGTGAAACCATTGTCTCTACCACTGACAACAACAAACGGCCAGCTGCTGCTGGGCAGAAGAGAACCAGCGACAATTTGTCGCTGTTGACCAGTCAGTTAAATGAGCTCTTGGTGCTTGGTCGGGTCCGGATCCCTGCAAACGGGCAGTTACCACGGCGGTAGTTCTAGCGGTGAAATTGTCGTGTCGCTTTTTTCGTGTACTTACACACACGCATATACAATAAAGTTAGCGCGCTGCAGGATCGCGTCAATGGAATCGTTCTGCTGCCATTACTTCCTCTACCTGCGCCGTTGCCTGTTGCTTGTTACGTTATCTGCGGCCATATCGCTTCTATCATCACTACCGTTACCAACATGAACACCGCTACATTAAACGCAATTTTTAGTGGTGAGCAATCGCTCTGTAGCTACAGCGTGGTCACCCGGAGACATCCGGTCCAAACTCGGCTGACGTTTATGTCCGCCTATGTGTCTGCACACCCCAATGTGTCACATATATGTGTGTGACGGTTGCGGGCCCTTAGATATGCGTATGAATAGCGAAGTCCAGTTGAGGCACATTTCACCTACGGGTTGATTGGTGCTATGGCTAATATGGACACAATGAACCGGTGTCCCAACTTGTTTATTTATTTCGCGCACATTTAACCCGATGCGCTTCTCTAAAAGGCTTCTTGCGTTGTCCTGTTAAGGGGCAGCTCTGTGTACGTATGTACAAAGCCGACAGGGGCTTCGTCAGTCGCTTCCGCTCTACAGTACATAACCGTAGTAACAATAATAGTTTATAGCAGCCCAGGGGGGCAGCACTAGGACGGCCTAACAATACAAAGTAATATTAGAAAATGTTAAGCATTAGTCAATAGGTCCTTTCGTGTGCATCTGTTATCGACAAATTAAATCAGTATCGAAAATAGCAACAAGCAGCTCTTCAGTGCCATGACTTTCTATGAAATAACACCTTAAGTACCACACAGGTAAACTAACTATGCACAATACGTTCGTTTATATGTATGGTCATCGTTACCTTAAAACTGAAAACGTCAAGCTTATTCATGAGTTCATTTTTGGCATCAAGCACTGCCCAACGATTTAACGCCATTATCCACTCTTGGTCCGGCATACCGAAGCAAAATTGAACCGGGTCCGAAACACGATATACCCAGAGAGATACACGCACACATACAATATATCGGCCTTCTAAAGTGTCTTGAAAATGTTTGGTCCATATGACAGGAACACAGTTCAATTTACTGTAGTAATATAGGGCTTGTCTCTCCGATGAAATATTTCCTGCTCTTAACTACGTGGGCATGAACAATTTTGTCAATCATCTCGAAAGATCACTCGAAGCGATGTATACAAACGACGGCCAGATAGACTAAGGGGGCCCAGTTAGGTTAAAACCGACGCAATACGGGCAATTTTCAACATCTGACTGACCTCAGATCTTGCAGAAACAGACGGACACTTTTGGCCCTCTCATTACACCCATTCGAGAACCAGATATGTGGATAGATAGCTATTTAGCCAGCAGGCAATTCGACCCTCTCTTTCGATATGCTGTTGCTGGCGACCTGCATGCAAATCTAAGATATGAAAATGCTCGAAGGGGCATGAAAGGCCGTTTAGATTGCAGCGCCGAGCAGGACTGGGCCCCTAGCTATGTCAGTTATGCCAGGACCTCGCTCCGCGCACTCAGCCGCATTCGTGTAAATCTCTACTGCTCCAACAACAACTCCGAGAGCTCAAAACTCATTCCCGCGCGTCAGAAGAGAGCCCCTGCTGAAAATTCTGTTCGCAATCTGCTTTATAGCCTGATGTTTATTCTCTCAGTATTCAGGGGGTTGTGTGCTACGCAGGGTATTGGGCGGCTTTGAAAATCTGCCGATGGCGTCCACGGTGGTGACGAATAGCAACGAGCACCAACAAGTACAGCAGAAGCCCCTCTACTCGTATTGGTGCCGTCTTCACAACAGCAGACCCGTAAGAAGGAGCAGCCATCCCACCTGTGCTTTATGCACCAACTCAAGGTGACAAGGGGAGGGGGCAAACGTTTCAGAACAAGTATCTGGGAGCTCAGAGGTAAAGCCCCATCAGAAATACAGCGGCCATCATTTATGCGGATTGCACGTCCCGTCTGTGTGATTTTACGCTCGCACTGTCCGGTAACCTTACAAACACAGTAGTTACTAACGAAGACGGATACTGATGCTGACATGGGAACGTGGGGAGTCGCGTTGCCATGTTCTGTCTGATCATGGGTAGCCTCCAGAAAGCCAGGATTTTATTCAAGTGAGCCTCAGCATAACGTTCAGCTCTGTTTATCGTATGCATTTTGATCTTCCTATCGACTTATTTGTTTGGAAAGTTGGTCCCAGCAGGAGCAGCATGTATTCGCAAAGCAGACTCAAACTAAAAACAAAAACCATATGCTCTGGCGTTTCGCTGAATATTATTCACCTACGTTTATCTAACTGTTTCTTGTCGCACATTTAGTCTGATGCCCTCTGGCGAAGCAGCGCTACCTGGCTGCCTAATGTGACCCTTTTTAAATGCGTTACCATTGTAACCATGAACATGCGGCCATCGCTGGTTTCAATTTGTTGACAAATAATTACCATGGCATCCTGTTACCATGCCGTTTTTTAGATTTGTTGAAAGAAGCCTCAAACAAGTTTACCAAAACCCGCCCGGGCTAGACCTTCTAGTGAGAATGTGTCCTGAATACAGAGTCAGAGAGGTAATGCCAAGGAGTTGTTTACATAGTAGGAAAAGCTGATAGCGGCAAAAAAAACCTTTCGATAACCTCGGGTCGTTCAGGCCTTTACCGCCATATCACTTTCCTAGCAAAAAAATAAATGCTTCTTGAGAAATGAATTGAATAGGTCTTATATCGGCTTGCAATAGCCACAGCCTTAGACCCTTGCTCAAGATACGGAAACGCGAACGAATAGCTACGGTTATTCATTAAGTTACCATCTCGCCCGCAAAAAATAACGATGAGTTAATGCGTGTTACAATTGTGCCCGCGTGACTACTACAACACAAGAGCAGATGCCTCTGCTGTGCCGGTCGGTCAATATATCACGATGAAATGTTCGAGTAAATGATGAAGCAGCGAACCATGTCAATGCCAGATCCTGGATCGTAGAGAAATGAAATAGGGGGTCTATAGATGAAGACAATGATATGTCTGACCATTTTAGTGGAATGTAGAACAGGAGGCTAAAGGCACAGGTGCCGATCTGCGATGGTGGTGGTGGTGGAACACGATCCCGGGGGCGATTTGCGAGTCTACTCTTTAAGCCGATGCAATAACTATTTGCCAGTTCTGTTTTCATCGCTTTTGGCCGATTTAAATTCGTTTTTATTATTGTTCAATTATAAGTTTCTAATAAAAATTAGTAAATTCAATTATATTGCGTCTGGAGAGTCATCCGCTGCGGCATTGTGAAGAACAACTTAAGACTGTAAGTTTACAGGAAATTTTGCACGGGTAGCATCTATACGATTTTTCCACTTTGTACTCACCGGCTGAAACAGCATGTTAGTATTTTGATGAATCACAATTACTTCGTGTTCGCAAAAAAGCGGAACCACTTGGAAAATAGAGTCCACAACAATGGTTAAGTATATCTTCGCACAGATGACGGTAAAACGATTAGGTACTGCCGTATGCCTGGAGTAAGCTTAGTGGTCATCGTTTGTGTTGCATAGGCATCGCGCATGTAGAGAGCTCTTCACTCGGTTTAGTCTAGTAGTAGTTCAAACAGTAGTAGAACAGACTTCCGCACAGGTCGGCGATCTAGCCTGTACTGAGGTGCACTAGCGGGGACACACAGATAGACACATGGGGGCACTCGTTGGCTACCCACTCAGACAAAAGCTAACTATTTCATGGTGGCCGCAGCGGCAGAAGTAACAGCGGTGACGGAAACATCATCGGCGCTGACTGTACACAGTCAGTAAAACTACTACATTTTAGGACACTGACCTCTCCCCACAGGGGTTTTACGACAGACAGCTCCAACAACAAGAACATCAGGAACAATGCCGGCGCTATGTTGCTGGCCTTCGTTATGACACGACACGGCGCGTGTGGCGGCAGAGCGACCCCACCACAAGCATACTGAACAGCAGTGTCGCTATATTAGAAGTAGTGCCCATTATGGGCGCTGTGGTAGTACTAGTTGTAGAAATGGTTATAATCATACTAGCGGTGGCGACGATATGGGGCGCTAGCCGTACCTACATTAACAGGAGGGGGCACTGATTGCTCATGCGTTTGTTGAATTGCTACAGCGGCGTTATTGACAATTCGAACGGACTGCGCGTGACGAATGGAGAACGAGACATTGAATTGAAAGTGCTGAAGCAATACGAACAGACGCGAACACCGACGTTTGTTCTATGTCTGATGCTATCATGGCCACCATCCCGAACGGCGCAATCGGGGAAAGCTGACCACAGCGAAATCAGCCGAAAACAAAGTAGCCTTTGCCGTGGAACTCAATCCTGATCGAAGGAAATCTACTATTTGTGGCTGGCGCTGTCATTTTACAAGCGTTGATCGACACGATTCGCACTTTTTAATCGGATAAATCCGATTAGTGCAAAAACAATAGCAGATATTGATGGACTGACTGCTAGACAGCCCGTCTATTAGGATGTAGATGGATGATTGAATTTGCGCGCCATTTACGCTCATGCAGTAGTAACTACACCTAGCGGTTAACTTAACCATTGGCACCTATGGGTCGACAGCTATTGCTTTATTCCGTTACCTGTCCATGTTTCGCGGGCACATCCGCTGGCCAAATAACGATTTAGAAGAGGCTGTTCAAATTGCTTCACTAACTTCTTTCCATTAAGGCTTGTCTATTACCACTCAACCTGCCGGTACAGGTAACGGAACGGTGGTTACTAATTTGGCGTCGTGTTGCTTCTAGATATTTCCTTTCAGGTTGGAATCGGTAGTGAGTTGGTGTGAGCATATGCCCGAATAAAGCTTTTGAATAGGTTCAATGATGTGATTGACAGACGAAATTACAAAGTTCATGTGTAACAGTCATGGCACCTGCATTGTAGTGCAATACGCCTTACATCTGCTGCTCCGCAGGACAAGCGATAGCAGGAACGCACGTCAATAGTTCTATAATACTGGCTATTATCCTCCTCTGACGACCATCAGTTTAAGCCGATCGAATCTGTGTGATGATTATGTTGATGATCGTTTATAACTTGTTTTTAGTGGAGGCGAAAAAAGCGATAGCCCACACTGACAACTAAGAATAATAGAAATTGATCATAGCAATGTATTATTTTTACATTATTGCTAATATATAGAATGCACCTGGACGCATTGCTTCGGAGAAAGACCACCCCGGGAGATGACTTAAGCTGTTTCGTCTTCACGGCGTTTACCTCAAAGAGCAAAAGGTAGGAAAAACCTATATTGGTTTTTTGCCTAAAGGTGCAAAGGGTTACTTCTTTTATGATATTATTCTACTTTATCTTTATATGTATATATATATATCTGTCACGGACTTTTCAAGTGACCAAAAGCTTCAATAAATAATATTGGCGTAGCACCCTAGCTTGAATTTCTATTTGACTGTCATTCGTACCATCTTAGTCGCTTTATATTCTTGATTATTTTTTTAACTTCATTAGAAGGGAATTATGTCGCTTAAGAAAGGGAGTCAGCGATGCTGTTTACTGCGTATACTTATAGCCGTTTGACAATAGAAAAAAATCGATCGATCTGATCGAAATTTTCTGCCTGGCCAAGATGGTCACCTGAGTAACTTGTGCTAAGTGCTTTTATTGGTGAAATGTCTGTGAGAGCTTGTCTATAGCGATGGCAATTGCAACAGGGCTCAGTAGTGAAACATACAGGGCAACTATCTATAATGATTGTAAATGTTCCATCGATTAGTTTGACGTAGTAATGTAATGTATTCTATCTGGCTACTGGCATCCACAGTGCACAGATTACGGCAGCGGGCTTATTTAATTTGTGACCGTATCGTTGCGTCAAACGCAATTAATACCTTGCCTGTGGTAAAGGCTGCACGAGAAAGATATCCACTGAAAAAGAAAAGCCGATTTTTCAACCAAAGTCATTGCAAATAAACTACGATTCGTCGGTTTATAGAGACGTCCAAGCTATGTGCGTTCTCGAGTACTCACTTTTATGAAAGATAAAAAAAAAACATTAGAAACATGTTCGAGACAGCTTACTTCACAGTTTAGGTACTGAGTAGTAAAAATGCTATATAAAATCGAACCCTCCAGGAACGGGTGATAAGCTGCAGCTGAATTGTGTAGCCCAGGGTTAGCTGGAAGTTTTATTATTTATTATACAATAACACGCCAACGCGCCGTGTTTCTGTCCGAAACAGTAGAGCCATTTAAGTATGGTACGAACATTCATTGAGTCACATCCGGGAGAAATTCTGAGCATACAGATGCATGCAGATCAGAATTGCAAGATCTAACTTTTCGATCAGCCCACACACACGTGAATTCGACTTCCATTAGCTTACCAATCACTTAGTCGCCGTCGGTCATTGTGCAAGTTTTTTTCTTGCATCATGGTTAGACAGCCTCTCTAGCTGCCAGTTAATTTTCCCTGACCCTTAAAGAGGCTGTACAAAAGACAAGTCACCCAATTGGCCAATGTAAGCCGGAATGATCTTCTGAGCATCTTACTTTGAACCGGATTTTAGTGTTGGTTGAGCTATCCATTACAGCTACTGCTATCGCTTTTAGTTGGTGTGTATCGTGTATCGAAGCAGATGGCGTTGATTTTGACCCTCTGACGTCCCCCAGCTCCATTGGACAGCGTTTACGATACTGCGGCTTCTTGTTCCGCCGGCCACTCCACAATAACTCGCAGTAAAGTTGTGGGAGTCGTGCAGCATGCAATAGACTGAGACGCATGCCATACAATCATACGCAGCGTCCAATACGATAGGAATCATAGCCATCATGTTCTGTGGCTTGTATCCCATTTGCATGTCTGCGTGCACAGCACGTCTACACCCATCTTTTCTGCCGCCGGTGATCATTCATTGAACCTATGTGTTTCACGTTATGCATCCCGGGTTTCACTAGAGAGAACAATTTGCTCATTCGTTAATTCTCATTGTGAAGTTATCCCATTCAATTAGTGGGTCAATCTGGAAATAAAGGCCGAGCGTAAACGCAGCCGTCCGTAGAACCACGCAAATTCAACGCATAGTATAATAGTACTTCGTTGTCGCCATGCTGGTTTAATTGCAATAGAAGATACTGTATCAGCACAAGCGAATTTGGCCGATGTATGTAACCAATCGTACAACACAGAAAAAGCAAGTACAACTTCATAACTTTTACTAGTACTAAATTATAATGCGGCCCTTTATAAAAAGGGCCACATAATAATGAAGTTAGATAGCGAATACTACTATAAACTATCAATGACATAGGTCAAAATAAGTGGGCTCATCCAACTCCACAAATAAGTATGGGCTTCAAATACAAAAGACACATGTTTCAGCATCCGTTCGAGGATACCAGTACGGCTGCAGCCTATAAAAAAGAGTTAGTTATCTGATAACGTTACGTTGTATGCCATAACAAATAGTCTGTATTGATTCTGTCGCTTGTCGGCTTGTCTTGCGAGAGCACGCAGCGTATGGCGTACGCTTGAGCGTATATACCGTACTTCTTCGATACCCCCCTCATCAATCTCATTCTTATGCCAAGCTGAAAGTCAGCCAAATCAAGCTACCAAGTACATTTGTTTCGATCCACGACTTGTATCTCACTGTGTGCCTTCTCCTCTGATCGTATTTAGTAGGAGGCTTCGCAGACACAAAGAGTAATCCCGCAACTGGGAGCAAAAGCGACCTTTACTGGCGAGAATCGACGCGCTCCTCAAGACGTCTTTCTGTTTTGCGTCCAAACATTGTACAAATATCACGTTTATGAAATGCTTCGTTGGCTACCTTGTCAGTTCTTTCACGTAGATATCTCAAAGTCTTCGATAGGTCTTAACGTATGATTAATTTTTGCTTTTTAAGTGCCACGACAGAGTAGTTAGCTATCTTTTTGCGCATTATTTACTGGGCTGTCGTTGTTTTTCGGATCGAACCTTCAGAAAGATGCGGCTGTCTGCTAACTTTTAAAACATGACCCACCACTAATGTCGCAAGAAAGAAATTTCCCTCTGTTTTCAAATTATGATTAAAACATTTTCAAGGCAGGGTCTGTCAAAAAGATTAAGCGTCGTCTACAAATTTACCCAGCACTTTTGTATCTGTGTATACATATCTGCCTGTATCTTTTTTTTTGCATATTAATGTATAAGCGGCAACAACTTTTAGCATTTATTTGTATTGTTATTATTTGTGTTCTTGCGTTTCGAGTGAGGTCCCATAATCACTGACTTCAACAGACCAAAAAGTAGTAAAGAATAAAAAGTCATTTCCTATTTTGTCTCTATTCGTTAAAGCTACTCCCATCTTGTTCCGTTCGGTCCGTGCTTTCTACATTCTTCAGCCGATCTCTAAACTAAGCCGCTAATCAGCCTCTGTGGCCTTCGTAATCTAATTTTTTTTTGTCACTTCTCAGTATTGCGGTGTTTTCCAGATCTGTTAGAAGGACATTCGTGTTTAGCACGCATAGGTACATAGAAGAACCTGTCGAAACTAAACACTCCGGAACGAACCGCAAGAACGGGGTTGGGTTCGAAAAAGTCCGATGAGCCAGATTTCGCTTCTGATACTTTATCCCTGGTCCGACTATTTGTTGATATTGAAATTCGAGAGGTTCCAGGAAGGTTGAAAAGAAACGGAAGCGTATGCTTTGAGAACTACACATGGCCGCATTTCAAGACCTTCTAAACAATTGGTTACTGTTAAAAGCTATACGCGATAGATCATGAACGGAATTCCCTGTTGGGGAGGGGGGTTAAAAGGTTGTCTGCTCTGATCAATGGGTTCCATATAGTACTCAAACAAACCCGACATGAGGGGGAATTTCGTTGGTACGTACCTATGGGCTAGCAAATAATAATAATAGCATTAGACAGCGCGATTTTTCGGGTAGGTAAATAGTTCGGAGCTTCCCAATTGGCAAAAGAAATACGATTATGTGCAACAGGGTATAACGGTCCATTTAAATGACAAGGTTGTCCGATGAAGTAAATTTGAAATTACAGGACGGTCATATAGCTAGTTGCCTTCATTTCCACAAGTACTAGATGAAGCTCTACCGATAATGTGATTATGTTGGAGACCACAGAATTTATCGCATCAACGTCAATTTGAGGTTTGCGCGGAAAAATAAGCTGAACACAATTACGTTCAACCCTGAAATGTCCAATAGCTTTTTTCGTAAACGTCGTCTTCTCAGGATTCGGTTCCTAGCTTTTGTGTCATCAAAGTAAAAGCAATTTTGGCTGGGCTCAGAATTTTCTAATCCATTATCCATACATGCTTATTACACGTTATATGTGCAACAAATAAAGATGACGACGGAAACTACTGCCTTGAACATTCTTCATTGCTTACAGAAGTCGGCTTCGGATGCTAGCCAGCACGAAAAAAAAAGTACTTCGGCGGAATTTCTACTTGGTTGAGTACGAAGTCGGACTCGTCACACACAACGTGGCCTGCCATTGGTAGTTGGTAATTCCGCCAGGATTTCCATAATACCTAGTGTTCAAAAGAATTTACTATCTGCAAATATATCTTTGTAATCATAGTACATGAATGTATAAATCGTCTAATATAGTCCTCACAGCATACGAGAGATTGATATTATAAATTATCCGTTTTTATATCTAAAATATAGAAGCTCCAGATAAGTCTTATGCGTGGTTTTTCTTCTTTTACAAATAAATAAGGCATTAGTTAGCGTAGCTCATCGTTTTGGCCGGACCGTCACTATATGAAGCAGGTCGTTCATGACATTTGGCCGTCCAGACCGTATACGTAGACTGCCCGTGCAGAGTTGGCTCTACGTTGCTTGCTCCTGCAATGCACGTATCTATTTACGTATCTCTGCCTCTGACTGCGGTAAATAAAGACGTGGAGGCTGTCGAGTGCTAAACATCACTCGTGTCAGGATCACCCACTAAGCGTCCGTTGTTCCAGCGGTAACAACTACCTTGCTAGTTAGGACGAAAAAGACAAAACACAGAGAGCTCGAGATTTCGTTAACAGCGATAACACGACGCGTCGACGCTCTTTGGCGAGCGACCATTTGATCGCTGCAGTCGTACAATGTCCTGGTGGCGGCCAACGGATAGTGATGCCGGCCTGCCGCGACCACGGAATACACCGGCGATGTGTCTATGGAGTCTCTAAAATATTTACAATAGCAATGGCTGACAATCTGAACGATTAACGCACGCCCA
The DNA here is from genome assembly GCF_002532875.2 of Varroa jacobsoni. NCBI lineage: Eukaryota > Metazoa > Arthropoda > Arachnida > Mesostigmata > Varroidae > Varroa > Varroa jacobsoni. The sequence goes on along the minus strand of NW_019214433.1, from coordinate 144,209 downwards.
CAGAGAGACAAAGCAACGAAGCGACAACAATGGCATCCATATTGCCAAAACAAAACATTGGCTGGAACAAAGAGTGTACCGACTTGAATATAGAATGTCTCATATTGCCGAGCCAATAACAACAGCAGTGAAGCCGTACAATGAAGTAAGAAGCCAGGCTATTTCCCTTCCTATACTTTCACTCAGTGTTATCGGTGTTCTACTGCGCGATTCCACTATCGATGAGCTCAATACTGAGAGATTTCGATCGACACCTGATTCCCGCAGTGGTCATCGGTGGATTGATTTAATTTCAATTCTTTAATAAGGACGGCAGTAGCCACTGGAGATGGTAGATAAATTTCTGCAACTACGCGCGGTTTGTGATGCCGGCAGGTAGCAGCAAGCTCATAGCCATTTGTACACGGCCTTATAGAAGCCATACGAAGCGTTGAAGGTCACTAATTTTGATAATGATATGAACGCGATGCAATACGAAGCAGACGCGATAAATGAGACGGAAAAAGATCTAACATGTCCTCGATTTCAAGCGACTGTGACGATATTTTTACGAGGAATTGCAGTTATAAAATTTGTTTTGATAGATACCACATGCTGGTTTCGGTCTACGCAAAATGCCTGGTCAAAGTATAAGAGTTTGATACAAATTCTACGAACGATGCCAATAGTCAAAATTTGCCGGAGGAGTTCTTCTCAGGTAGGCCATAACAGTAGGTATCTACATTTGATGACGTCGTAGGCTTGCAGTGATTTAGCCTGCCACTTCATTACGCCATTCGAAAATAAACGCATAAATTAACGGTGTGCTTTACAGAATATGACAGCAACAATGTTATCACGATTCTGCACTGTGGGTCTGTGGCAACATGAATATACCTAGCGTGTGATGTTGTCGATCATAGAGATATATGTGGGTGTAAAGGGATCTACGTTGAAATTGGGGAGAATTTCGCCGTACCGGGCTAACGTTCGTTTGTTATTCATTGTACCAACTAAAAAACCAATAATAGTATTACGTTAGAATTGAACGAAGATTAGCTGCTGCCCAATCTTTCTGTGCTGCAATAAATCCAAATTAAAAACTTCGTTTTTTGCTTGAATTGGCCGTTTGCATTTTTCATGCAGTTTCCGAACGATCCGACGAAAACTTGCCCGTCGATCCTTAGTAGAGTTACATTGAAAAAGTTCGGCGTAACTTTATCGAAGTGACCCAAGAAACAATTTTTCAAACACCTGGGATCGTGATACAGAAATCCATGACCATTTTAAAAAGGAGGGTATCAATTGCCACTGGGGTCATCCAGAAATGTATCGTTGTTTTGCTCGGCACTTTTGAACCCATTAAGCTTTGAGCCCTCGCATTTGATTTTTCTTTTAATATTTTTATGTTACGCTTACTCCACTGAAATCGTTTGTGTGTGGCGTTTTTTCGTATGACGACACTATCAAATCAACACCTACCTACAATAAAAAGGTGCTTGCAGACTAAAAAAAAAGACAAATTCAGATAAACAGCTAGGAGTTCTAAATTGAAGCTACAATTGTGCTGAATGCTGACCATGTTTAATGGGCATGGCCGTAGCAATGAAGCTAGAGCATACACAAAAGATGTTGTTCCAATATCAGTTATATACAAAAACAAAAGACTATATATATATATATATATATATATATATAAATTGGTTGATAGTGATCCAATCGCGGCACGCGAAATTAATATGATGTCATAATCAAGCGTCATCTGTAGTAAACTATGAATTCCAATTAATTTTCTATCGTTAACGTAGTCGTCTCAATGCCTACTTGATTACCCGGATAACAGCATAGGAACGATTTTTTAAACGTTTCTATTTTAACGGCGCGCTATATCTCCTGGCGGTGTAGCATAAAATAACTAACATTAAATATTATCGGTTGACGTCCACTTTTTTTTTTTCGTTACCACGAGGCTTCTAAGTTTTACTTTTCGAACAAACCTAATAAATTGTATATTTCATAGAGAAAATCAACGGAGGAAATCAACAATTACCTGACGTAAGACCAGCGTAGTTTAAGCTGTAATGTATTATATATTGGTTAGGTCCGGCGTTAACGGCGATCATGTAGAAATGACTCTCTAGTGATTTTGCTAAAATCTTTTTGTACACGTGGATCTGTTTTCTAATGCACTATTCCAATGACTGTAATAACATGTGTTAGATGGATACCTTAAAATTGACAAGATGCAATAAGGGCGACGGCATAAAGCTGCGACACGGCGGATTGAAATAACAATTCGTGACGGAACGCTTAGTTCATTCGCCGCCTCTACAAACTTACTGACTTCGTTCATGGATCTATTTGTCTATTAGTAACACTTCATTTATCTGCTCCAGCTCTGGTGATGGTGTCGTTCTGGTTCTGCCTACACATCGGCGCCTCACCTTTCTCATAGCTGAAGTGACCGTCATTTTTTGCCTTCTTCCAGGGCACCTGAGCCTTCAAATATGATCCGTGTATTTGTAATCCAGTCGCCAGGATCGGTAACCTTTCTTTCGGCTTCCGATTGCACAAAGGCTAACACGCTTGCATGAAGCAATCACAGATTGCGGTGCATGTCTTTCGTCATTCCGATGTATCTCTCTCAACGTATTATTAAGCAGCAGTAGCAGCGGCAGATGTGGCGTCCAGCGGTAGATCCAAGCACATCTAACACTGTTAGAGCTAAACTATTGGCTTTCACAGAACGAACGCAAGCACAAACTTCGCCGATCAATTCATGATTGTAGTAATCGATACGATCAAACAAGGGGCTACGATAATTAGTACAACAACAGTACATAAACAGCGGTAAACATGAATAGATCATACAACTATCGATAAAAAAAATATAGTGCACCCAGAGTCAACGCAGTACTATGCCCCTGTTTCAGAACCTGGATGAGGTTCGGATGAACCACCGACGATTATCACCAACATCGATAACAGCAGCCCCATAAGTGCTAGTGCTTCTGCTCGATTTCGTCCCTTCCGCAGTATCTGTCCAGTTTCGTCAACAAACACCAGCGCGGGCAAATGCAAAAAGGTGATGGCGACAACAGCTGTTCACACTCGGCCACGAGCCGAAATCGCTCCTTACAGTCGTGGCTGGTGAATGTGATCCCAAGTATTGCAAGATCGAAGTACCAAAGAAAAAGAAAAACGAAGAGGCCATAATCCGGTCACTGCCTCCGACGGTGGAACGACTATTGCGCCTGAATCGACAGAGGGCCAGAGAAGCCAGTAAGTACACTGGGGCAACACGACTGACTAAAGCTGATTGGACATCGGCGTATTCCAAGTGCAAGCAACAGCCAATGCGACAGAAGCTGCATATGTATTAACCAGTCTCCTAGTACCAAGAGGGAGATCGTTGTTGTTTTCTTTGGAAAGAGCAGAACACCAACAGTTCGGCCAGAACGCCTGTCTCGAACGAATGCCCCCAACGACTCCGCAGCTCGACACAGAAAACAAGTTCAGACGCAAGGAGACAGAAAAGAGGACTACTGCATCATGCTAGCGTCCATTGGCTAGTCCGGGTCTGATCGATCCTCATTAGTCGAACAATGGAAAGGTACGGCGTTGCGGAAATACCTCAAGTGCGTTACCGAAGTTACGACAATATCAGTGCAGAAGCAGGCGTGACCGCGTTCACGGCCCGGCCACTATCGCCAACAGTTGAAGCTGTTTTTTTTTGTGCAGAAACTAGGTGCCGTATGTGCCGTATCGAAATAAGCGGTACGTCGTGTATTCAAAACCGTGGAAATTTTGCTAAGTTATTGGGTGTCACTGCTTTTCTGAGGGGCAAAGAGGGCGCCCTAGCAGATAAGCGCTAGCAATGCCAAAACGCCCTCAGCGAAAATGTCGTTTGGGTTTGTGGACCACAAATGGGCCGGATATAACATCGTATCATAGCGATGTACTGGTGGTGCGCTGTGGCTGCACCGGTCCCGGGGTGATGTCTATGCTGGTGGTAAATTCTTTGGATTGAGCACTAACCTATGAGAAACAAGCATCAAAATGCAGCCACAAGCTACAGATGTACTGTGTGGCTGCCTTCACGAGGCACATGAATATGAATGGCGCGTGTACGACAAGCATTTTGGTTTCATCGGCGGCCTACCATGCGACCAGACCGTTGCGAAAACATCACAGTTTACGCACGTCAAATACGTTTAAATACACGCAGAGCGCTGGCGCTAGGGGTCGCGCAACTAGTACCGCCATGATGATACCAGCCTAAATTGCTGATCAGCAGGAATCGCTCTTGCAAAAGCTGGCACATTCATCTGAATAGAAGCCGTCGATTCTGGTCTAGAACCTCATGCTCGAGAAAAGTTTATCGCTCTGAAAGCGTTCCAATGGAATACGGTTCTGCAATGAATGAGCGAGTAGTCGAAGCATAACTTTCCATTACAGGTGAGACGCCTCAGTAGTGCCTCATAAACGCATCTGTTAATAGTTATATACAATTATGACATTCTACCCCGTTCTGTTTACTTTACTGGATAAGATAGAATACAATATGTACCTGTTTGTTTTGACAGCAAAAAAAAAATAGCCTCCATAGTTAACTCTCAGCTGCCGCTCTGCGACAGGCCTAGATAGCCGTTGTTTTGATAGCAAGAACAGTCCTGTTTTCAGCCGGCCCAAACAGCGTTAACTGTTCAATGACTGTTAACTGTTGTCTGTGTAAACAGGGTCCGTGTCGCTTGATCGGAACCGTCCCACACAGGCTCGATCTGTTATTCTGATTGATATTAATAACATAATAAAAAATCAGAGATCGCTGACTAGAAACAGAACTAATAGAAAAAGCAAGTAGGACCTCTCGCGACGTAATGCGATGCTGTTGCAATAACTGTGAAGGCAGACGCAACTGGCGATCGAATGATGTCAATGATATTAACAGGCGGACTCACAAACGGAACAGACTGCGTGCATTGATAGTGGTAATGATAATAATAACAGCATAAAGGTCTCTACAGCCGTATTGGTGAGCTCTCTTGTTTTTTGTATTGTTTCGCTCAAAATATATCGCATAGCATCTTGGTATATAACGGTTGCACGTTCCATATGTGCATTCATAGACGACACCCCAATGCACTGACGATCTGTGCTGATATTTATTGACCAGGTCTTCTGGGATCTACACGTATATGTCGGCGGTAATGCTTGGATTATGGAGTGCCCTAAACTTTGCGACAAATTCTCGCGCACCCTGCCAATTCGAAATGAGCTGTGACTCTTACGTCATGTCGAACTCTTGCCATGACAATCTGCGCCCTATCCAAATCGCATTGTTAGTGGTTCGTTCGTGTTTCAACTCTTGTTTGTAATCCGTTTCACACATGGCATGAACGCAACGGTTCCACGTTGGCAACCCGACGCCATACTGGCAATGAGCGATCTGAAAAACGCCACCTAGCGGAGAAGTTAGCTAAGCACGCCCTATGTTTGAGATGTTACCATCTCACCGCATGGTTGAACGGGCCCAAAAACAGCAGCAAATGTATAAACAACTATATTGAATTATGTGTTTAAGCTCTCCGACGTAATCGCTGTTTGTCCATCAACACCTAAAATAAACGACATTCCTCACCATTGGGTTTTGTCGAATTCTTAACCCTTCTTTACTTATACCCCACATGGCGCTCATCGCATTGTCAAGTAGTCAATATCGACTTGATATATTGCCCCATTGACGCGTTCTGACTGAGACAGCACACAGCGAGATGCTGCAGCTGATGAAAAAAAGAGCTACCTGCTTTTGCTTCAATTCCCCGAAGTAAGACTCGACGTCGACGGCCCAGCTTGCCCTCATCCTTTGCTGGTTTCCCAACTGGCCGTTGAGCGAACCGCTGTTGGAAATAAACATTTGATTTCGTGTAAAATGTCGAAGAACGAAAAACAAATTCACGAACAGAACGAGAATCGTTTCGTTCACGAAAATCGCATTAAGATAGCTTTCGATCGAAAAAAAACAGTGGTTGTATATCTTATTTTTCCTTGCTCGTCCTGTCATTATCTTTGTGTGTTTTGTTACTGTGTTTTTGCTATTTCTTACGTTTTGTCATCATTTCGATTGCTGAAGACATCGCCGTCATCCTCACTATTATCATCGTGAACATAGAAAACATTTTCGGAAGGCAGACGAGGTATTGCTGATTCATAAATCCCTCTCAGTCAGACTTCAGCAGGAGAGTGACTCGGCTGGAGTTGTGACGTTCGGCGAACTCGGATTCTCCAGCCGCTGTCAGTTGCAGAAGTACTTGCGTCGTGAAACATGTCACACGACGAGAACAAGACGTTCCTAGCAATACACGATAATACTAATATTGGCATGCGTTTTTTTAATCTGACACTCGTCACCTTCTGTCAGTGATCGTCGTCCATTAGAATTGTTCCATATGTATAGATTACAGGTATATAATGAAATCGCAAGAAGATACAGCGGAAAATTCCATCTTAATGCCATTTCACAAAATCTAACGAAAGGCTAGACTATTATGTTTAAGCACTGATCGTCTCTCTCGACTTTCTAATGATACCCGTAGTGCCCCCCAATTTGTCCTGATATTACAAGAGGCTCATCGATGTTCTATTCGTTTTAGATGACTGGAAAAGATCGCATGCCACTGCATCAATTTCTTAGCGATTTAAGAGAAATAGCTAAATACTTTAAGGTAATGATCGCTTTTTTGCGTAGGTCTACATTAAAAGTTGTCACTTTTTAATATTATAGCCGACATTTTTTTGCGTACGCAGTCCCTCCACGGCAGAAACTAGTTCATGAAACAAGTTAGCTGTGAATAACAACTTTACAGAATTTGTATAATTTTATTATTAGTCACAAAAAAAAGCAGAAAATTTCACGTTAAGAATCGCATCATCCTGTTTAATGCGACAGAACTCCAAGCCAGAATTGCACATTGTAAAGTGATTTTACATAGGACAACGATTGACAGCAATAACCAGGCAGTAGCCTATTCGAAATACTGAGCAACTACTCAATCAGTGTCTCCCATAATGAAGTCGCTGAACGAAGTTGTCGCATTGAAAATTGTGTACACGTTTATGTTTAATTCTCGAACCTAAAATTTTAACTGGAACCAAACTTATTAGACAATTTCATGTTTTCGTTCCTATTGAAATTAAAGTAAATCCAGCCACTCAAAGGGACATTTACAACGGCATGATTCCACGGAACGTACGGGACGACCGTCGAATATATCATCATATATGTACTCAACTGAAAATTTCACACTGAGTTTCTATATATTGTTTTAACTATAGCCTAACGCATCGTCGTTTGGGTTTCTCACCAACTGCGCCAAGCCATCAAGCTAATGACAGGATCACCTAAACGCCTTATGGAGCACCTTATTTTAGGTTCGACTATGAGACACAATAATAATCTTACAGTAAAAAGGGCTTCCCAGAATGCTTTTTTCTGTATATATCATGGTATCATCTATGATGTACTCGGTGAATCTTTTATGAGCTTCGTTGTTTAGGCCAGCGTAATTTTCGTTGTTGTTGATCGTAACAATGATCGCTGTACAGTGCTGAGTCGTAAACCCGATGGTTAACAAACGTTGTCACTACAGGTAGTGTATCTCTTCCATATGCAGATCAAGTACCGGTACGTTGCGTGCACCTCTTTAAGTTCGAGCATTGTCTGTTTATGAGTTACAGGGCTACCTAAGGCTCCTACCGCACTTGCCACCGATTCTTTGTAGCTCCACTAACGTTCCGTCTGTGTCCTCTTCATCATCCTCCTATAACTAACTAGTAATGTCCACGTGCTTTGAACATGTGCGTGCATGGACAGGGCATGATAATGGCGCCGGGGGCTCTTAACACAACCGCACAGAAGACGAAGCTTGATAGTACGTTCAATACTTGATGTGGTGAGAGTTGGTGACGAGGCCATTTCGATATTTCTACGCTGTTAGCCATCTTTAACTCAGCTGGTAGACACATCGAGACACCGGCCAGCACCTTTTTCGGTGGATCCTTTAGTAGCACCTGCAGTAGAACGACGTCGCACCGCCGTCGCCGTCACCGATACCAGGCTGGGCTGTATAACGGAAAAGCGACGAGTGTGAGAACCAAAAAAGAAAACAACGTAAATGACCCCCTCTACATCTAGTGTTCACGAAAGTTAGTTTCCTACCCTTCCCCCTCACCCCCCGTTTCATCCCTTCCCACATATATGCACCAGGATTCAGACCCACGCTCGAACTAAGACACCGTCGCACAGTCACAAGATATACACCTCTACACCTGATGAAGAAGGCACCTGTGCCCAACGAATGCAGATGCGATGGGTTGCTGGAGTAGGCAGGTAGGAAGGCAGACGAAGAGTACAGGTCTACTCGACATAGCCTAACAGAAACGGCAGAACGGGCCCGTAAAGAAACTGCACGATCTTCTTGGTGGTCGACGCTACCGGATGGCCGGCGTTGAAGAGAGTAGCAGTCCACTATTGTCGAAGTCCGGTTGGTCCCAGGCAACAAAACCGAAAAAATTTCGCTTTAGTCGTCAGATCAGCTAGATCGGACAGATCAACCGAACTGTCTCCGAAGTCACCACAACCGGCGGCGAGAGCTCCACCATTGGCGACGATTGGGACAATGAGGTCTGATCTATAACAACTTCTCCCGACGGAACGGTAGTTACTTTTCCGCCATACAATCGAGCAATTCTCAAAAGCTTTGAATGGCAGGAATTATTGTGTTGTCTGTGCACGAACAATGTGGCCATTCTTCAACTTAAAGACAATGAACTTGTTTCAACTGCTGATGCATCTACCATTCAATAAATCGTTCAATTAAATGCTAGAATACTATCCACCCACTACTCTTATCATCAGGAAGACTAGCACGAGTGGGTAGAGGGAAGCCAATTATGACACCATGCTCGTAGTTCGATTTCGACCGATAACAACAATAATGGCGATCGCTTACTATGATCAGGAGGGGCCTAATGAATCACATCGGTAACTGGCTATCGCTGACATGGGTAAAGAAAATTTCAAATAAATTGTAAAGTGCGTGTCCAAACAGTAGATCAATCTCATTCTTCGAATTAAAGTCGTTCAACGTAAAACGGACGCGTGTGCAAATCAAGGCCAAACCCCATGTGGGAACCAACAGGCACAGCAGCAATAGATACATAGTAATGAATGGTAGCAGATGGGTATATTTACGTGCTGTTAATGCATAGCAGCAGTGTAAATGCCGAATGTACCTATTAGAGATCAGTACTCCCCATTAAATTGTTATGCATATAAATATCCATCGCATCGTCGGAAGTCGTGAGGCTTGTGCTGTGACAATATTAGTGCTGCTAAAGTAAATTACGACCTATGTACGATTGGGATCGGACATTGCCCCCTTAGAAGTTCCATTTTGCAGGTATAAGGATAGCGGAACTTCCCGAGCTCGTTGTGCACTTTCTTTGTTACTCTCGGGCTATTGATTTTTTTCCGTTGCTGCTATAGTAGATGATGCTGTCTGCATTTCGGTCGCATTATCCGCCATATGTAATCCTGAAGCTTTGACATGATTGACCTCTATGCTTTTCTGCGACCAGCTTCAGTGGCTATGTCTGTCAGTAGCCGTTCCTAGCCGACTACGCAGAACACGCTCTAACGCAGTGACTTGAAGAAAGCGTTTTTCTCATCATCTTGCCATCTTCTCAATTTTCATGCCCACCAATTTCAACCTTGTGTTGTTCAGCCCATTGGTCTCTGCTGCCATGTTCTTGTGTTGTGCGTGCGCTCCCGGGAACCTAGGGAGGGCCACCGAAAAGCAATTTTACTCCAAGAACATCAACGACGTAAACTGAGGAGACCAGAGAAGGCAGTGGGGGCAAATCTAGACGAGATAATACACAGAATCACAGAAATATGACTACCAATGGTAGCGACTTCAACATCGGCAGACGCCTAACAGCCATCTAGCAGGAACAACCCCCCACGAAATTGCCCTTATCATAATTCTGCTGTACAGGCCAAAATCGCGAAAACAATAGATACACAACGGTACTGGACAAGGGAACAGCATAGACTTATCGCTATGACGTACTTGACAAGTCATAAATCCATGCGAATCAAATAAGCCCTGTGCATTTATAGGAAGACGAGATGGATGTTGGACAAGACTGCGAAGATGAAAACAGCGCCAACATTGTTTGCAGTACTGCGATTGGGGCAAAGACGCGTTTAACAAGTTTTTTCTTAAATTAATTAATCCGGCATTATCACTTATGCCAACAAGTTCCCAGAATCACCTATCTTATTTCTATTATTTGTTTACGCAAATTATGAAGGACCTGTCCTCCTCATTAGAGATCTAATTGGTGTGGGTCTTTCTAAACTTTAGGTCTTAAATCTTTCTAACAGGCCTGTGAAACGGCATGGCGACGACACAAGCAGTAATTAATCTTAATGATGCGTCATTGTGCCGACCGTTCATATCTTGTAATAATTTTAGGCAATGTTGAGATTGGAATTACCCTGCCAGAATGTTTATTAATTATCGTGACGACGCACTCAATGAGTTGTGCATTAGCGACCCGGACCACGCCGCTTATTTGCAAAAGGTAAAAAAAAAATGCAAACTAGAAATTCTGTTTTCTCGCTGTTACTACAATGATATAGGGCAATATTCGAGCGCAGCTCGCAACGGGTCACCCCAGTAGCAAGAGCGTCATTCTACAGGTAGCTACTGTGCGTCGTTCACGCAAAAGACGCGACAGGAAGACGCGGCTGGATCCAAAACCGTAGTGGACGATAACAGCAGCACACGCACACAAACGAAGGAGAATGGCCTTAGCAAAAGAAACAGCGACCATAGCGATTACAGTAGTAGCGGCAACAACAAAACGAGAGCGACGAGGTTATTGAGACGGCGAAGCGGCGACGCCAGCAGAAGCCAACGTCGATGCTATAACCTAGACCATGTTTGATTAGCTTTCTATCTGCCCGCCCGTTTGCTAGCTTGTTGCTTAGCTTCCCAGCAACGATTTTCTATTTTTCGTTATTTCTGCGACACAGGCCGAGGTCAGGTGAGACATTGAGTCACGCGGAGTTAGGTCACGAGCGATGCCGCCACAAACCGGCCCCGCTCATCCAGGTCCGCCAGCAGGCGCCGAAAAGCCGCTACAATCACCGCACAGACAGGAACAACTGAGCGCTGTGAAGGCCGCTGGGACCGAGTGAACCACAATGTCCGAAAATCACCACACAACTTCACGTTGAAATGGCATCGAAGGTTCGGCCTGAGCAGCGCCGAATCCTACTTTTACATTCCCCTTAGCTGTCGTTGTTATGGTCGTTGCTCAAGTTAAATCGCTCAGTAGCTTCTCAGATGAGGCGCCGTCGGCTCTCGGTCGCTACTCTCACAAACAGCTCGGACATGCGCCGCTTTTGGCGGATCAATCAGGAGGTCCCCTATTATTCCCTCTGCCTTAGTCCAGCCCCCTTCAACGCGCGTACACATACACACACACACACACACATATATATATATATATAGTGTGATGGTCTCGCTGTTTCATTTAATTGCATACTTGTTTACTTCTACTCTGCCGCCGCCGGTACGGGGCGACACTCGTTATTCTCGCTACTCATTATTATTACCATTATTAAAAAAAGATAGATCCAAATTAAGCAAGTTAACAAAGATCGTGGCTTGCTACCTCTAACACGGTATCGCTATCATAAGAAAATTATCCGCTTGTCTCTCACTGATATCAGCCCCAATTAAGAAGCTGAATAAAAAGGAACAGTCAGAAAAAGGACGAAACAGTGCTTCTGTGTAACCTGACCATTTTGAGCGGGTACCACTTAACCCTGATTAGGTGAAGTGGTACCTGCTCAGGGGACACAGAAGAGTATAAACGAGCGCTGACAAAAGGCACGGTTCCTGCATTCGCATTATTCTATACTAACTGTTAAAGGAAGCTAGTGGCACCTTGAAGCATCTGCTGCCGTTGCTGTCAGATCCGTTCATGTTTATTTCGTTGAACTTTTATTTACCTGCATAAAATGTATTATCAGCAATAATCCTGTAGCATTTTCGTCTCCGTAATTGTTCACGGCAAACGAAAGTAGACACGGGTTCTTTGTTAAGCGATATGCGACCAAACATGACCTTTTTGGAAACGACCGATACGATAGCAGCAGCAGCAGCGGCGGCAGAAATCGCTGCCCTGGTAACAGAATTGGACTAGATAATCGATTACTTGACTGTTTAGGATCGACCAAATAAATAGTATCTAGTGCAGATGACACTGTTGTTGGGGTTAGCTCGATCGCTGGACCGATCGTGACAACTCGACCCCAGTAGGGTTTCATTTTGGCGATGGCGAGCCCAGTTTGAGCACCATTAAGAACACTCTGCAGCATAACAGCTGCGCACTCGGTTAAAGTAATGGTGGGATCCACAAAGAACACGGCATATAAACAACTTCGGATCCCAACATCATATATACAGTACTCAATTGCAAAGTCTCGCTAATTAAAAGCGCACAGATCCTACAATGCCAATACTTCAGCTTCCTAGTGAATACTTTCTATGTTATTGGGTCGCTATTGTCTTCTTGGGAATTTTCCAGTGGGTTTAAAGAGTGGGTCGATGATGTTGACATTATCGGTCAAACGTCGTAGTTGTGTGTCTTTATAAAAGTTTACTTTTTACCACGAACCATAAACATACTCATTCTTCGTTGTTTTTCTTTTCTAATACATTTAGTTTTAATTGTATCGTACAGATTCTTATGAAATGAGCTAATTTATCCATCACACCAAACGTTACGGAACGCCTTGCATCATATAGTCTCTGGTAACTGTACGCTTTACCTTTACCTAGACGTAAAGCAGCGCCTCGTATATTTTCTCGTTATATTCGTGCTATTTTCTTGTTGCGTCTACATTTTTATTTCCCCTTTTATTAGCGGCTTGTCCTTCGAACCGATAGGTTCGGTATGACTGTCCGGCCGTATGAGTGCCATATGGCCAGCATAGTCCGAGAACCAGTACTGACAACAACAACAACAACGACACTACAGTCGTTTATAATCATGAACAAACAACGTACAATAGAGTCTGACGATCCTCGAGCATTAGGGAGCAGTTGAACGATGCCTTTCAAAGATAGTTGTCCTTTTTTACTCAGCGGAGCTCATAGTCAAAGCCCAAAAGCGGCACTGAAACTCGCTATATACATGAAGAGAAGCCGAATCATTTCGATATATTCGGAACGAAATCACCACAGAAACTGCCTTCACTGCAACCGACTCGTGCCCCTGTCATTAGCCCGCATAATGAGTATTGCGGCATCGTATGATATTGCTAAAGTTCTTTTAATTCTTGGAAGTGAAGATGGAGTTGAACGGAAAGAACGATACTGTCCAGCTGCTCTGCCAGCTGAATTGTCAAATTTAAGCAACGAACTAAATATAACATCAAGTAAGAGTCGCAAGTAGAGTTCCATCGGCCTTGATCCTCTTGTGTTCCTGTTGTAGGAGCTCCCACTGTCATCGTAATCATCTCACTCGATTTTGCTGTGGTTTGACAGTTGGTCTATTGGCAATGCTGCGCCTCGATTCTCGATGCATCACTGCGTTTTCGTCATCTTTGACACTTCACGAATGTATGGTTTTGCTGTGCACAGCTCTGTTACATCGGCTTCACAGCGTAATAGATAGTCGACTTTCCGATGACAAAGTGACAGCTGCAGACCGGCCATCCGGCGGAGAAATACGGCTGCCCAGTCTGGGCTGTCATAGGTCTACTTGACAATAGCTCTGTTCCACGGCTATCTTAGGAAGGTGAATGATTAATGAGCTACATCAAAGAGAGGTTCGAGAAGGTGGAAAGGCGTGGGAAGATGGACGATGCACGGTAGTGTAGTTTGACTTCAATTCTGCTCTCTATTTCTTCCCCGTGACTTCAGTCACTTCTGAATGCTGTTGTTGACGTTGCAGTATGCCTAGGGGAATACCGAATCCTCTGCTTCGTAAACATGGCCAATCTAGACCCCGACAACAGAACGCTTGCGTTACAGATGCAGCAGAACAGTATCCGACGAAGCACGTATATATATCATAAGTGAAAAATACCGAGAGATAAAGTAGGGCGTGCAGAATGCAAGGCAGTACCACGGTTATCAGAGGCCTATATCTACTTACGTAGCTGTCATGTACACACGCGCACACATATATGGACACCTCTATTTAACGAAAAGGCTCGACAACTCGGGACTCGCCCAGTGCCCGTCCAATGGAGTCCTTTGGAAGTAGCTATAAAACCCATGGCTATCGAAGCAATACGACTACCGCCACCGAACTCTTGTTGGGAACACTGATCAGCAATTCTCATTGTTTTTCTTCGTCCCCATCGCCTTGAGCTGCTTCGTCCTCGATAGTGGTCACCAAATGCTGCTGCGGGTGTTTCCGCTACAAATGGCAAAATACAGTATTCCTAATTGACAGCAACAGCAGACGACAAAAAGGCAGTATCCGCGAGAAATACTATCAGGCCTTCAGGTCGACGGTAAATGAATAGCGACAGCGCCAAAAGAAACCTCAGCATCGGCAACCATACGTCGAAAATGTACCAGTGTGTACTTGACTTGATCAAGACCGCAAGCATATGACGACTATCCGCCTATAACACGGTGACCACTGCGACCACCATTATTGCTACGTCAACAGCACTAGATAGTAGGTACCGCTAGTGGTCCTCCGTAAGGTTCATTGTATTAGCACAGATAGACAGCCAGCCAGATTCATGCGCGCATCGATTGCCCCGTTGGCTGTCGTCGCCAGATATATTCGGGGACGCTGATAGAAAGCGAATTAGATTTAATTCTGAGAAGAATCAGGCCAGAAAAAGGATCAAAAACAGCAGCATAAGAACTATGCCAATGGACAAGTAACAACGTAATTACCCCATGGACTCAAGTGATTACGGGGTAGATAGGTAGACTCAGCGCAAATAAATAAACGCTTAGACACCGTAAACTAAGCCGGTCCTATTCTTTCTCGTATCGGCTTGGCAAACCACCAGTGATCAATCTTATCTGATTGGATCTGCTATCAAGCGATGGCCGATAGTAACACTGGAAGACGTAGGAAAGTAAGTGGTGCATCGCGCTCTTTCAGTAGTTCTAGTCTTTATCGTAATAATAGTTATACCGGCAATGATAGATAGCGAAACGCGCTTTCTTTTGTAGGTGACAGGCAAGAAAGTGCTGAATAGCAAGTAACTACAAATTATTAAAGCCTCATTAAGGCTTGCTCTGGCTCCGTCATCGCGTCTGTGAGCACCGGACAATACATATGCTGTTAAATTAAAATACAGAATTACAGTGGTTCGTCAGAAACAAACATGTTGGCCTTTCTATTGACTTGGTTTCATCGTGCTTGAAGCTTCGTGGCATCGTTATGTACGCCGCCACATACTGAACAAGTTCCTATTACCACAGCATAAGAATGCTCCTAATTCTCGATGACGCATCCCGATCAAACGTTCCTGCAACAGGACTACTTTAATCATATATTGATTGTTATAACATGCTAGCCTAGCATAGAATAATGGCCGGTACATTAACCTGAAGGCCACACATTATATTTCGCGAGAGAGATTATCGTCCACAAGCATTTTCGTAAGTGTAACAACCCAATCGAAATAATTAGCTTGCCAAAACTACTTGTGACTTCAGCTCGAAGCGCCGCTGCACGCAGACATGATTTCCATACGTGTGACTCACAAATAATTTTATTTATTCACACAGGTTATATGTTAAATATAGTTTCGTAGAGCTTTTAGATAGAGATCAGACGTAATCGACGACACTGACTGCGCTCATTCGTAGTAAAAAAAAACGCACATATGTTTGTGCATCTGTGTAAACTATGCAGCTGTGTGTCAGGAAAAAGGACCTGAACATGTCATAATCACGTTCAGGTCCTTTTTCCTGTTTGACCTGACGCTATCATATGTTCGCAGAGAGTATAATAGCAGTCAAGTGTCGGTACTACACTTTAATATAGGAGTAGAAAATCACTATTTATGAATACCCATCACCATTGGCTAGCAAGCGCATCTTACGATCGCGTCATTTGTTTTCCACCCAACCGATCCTTTTCGTTAAACGCTGCTTATTAAGTGTGCGTTAGCATAAAATATATTAAGGCGAAACACAGAACTACTGCAAACAAAAAGATTTAATCTTTAATCGACAGTTGAAAAAACGCTGCGTATGCGCACGCTACGTCATCGACGTTATGATGATGGAGCTAGTGTCAATGACGTCCGTACTCCACCTTTTTGATTATTCTGAATCAACACCGTGTCAACCATCCAAGATAGCCCACTGAGTTACTTCTGAGAATGCGTGTCCAATCTGCGACACAATCTGTACAACGAGTAAACAGATTGAAACCGCTTCTTTCAATCCACCTCCCACGCGACGTTCATCTCTACCGCCGTTCACCCTTACCAGGGTTAAAACCACAAGACCCAGTCTGGTAGCAGCAGGACTGAGTAGTATCGTACACGAATTTGTACGAGTTCTAGTTGTTTCGTTTGTCTCTATAAACACAGTAGCCTGGACTTCAACCGCTAACCGATGTCCCGTCGACTTCGTTGTTGGGGCTAGACGGTCAAAGACCGAAGGCGCTAGCTCGTTTAGGCACTTCACTTGTTCTCGACCTACACTAATTAGGAATGTTTAGCTTCGTGAAGTCGGGTTAAATCTCGCCAACATTTTTAAAGTGGCAGTTCATGTTTAAATTAATGTAGCATCCAGTATGATTGCTTCGCAAACCCCTGAATTTCGCCCACCCGATTGTCCTCGCTTGTTTCAGGGGCTCAAAGCATACCAGACAGCGATATGAGAGCTATGATAGGCCAGTCTAGCGCCTGTGTTACGATTTGCGGCTGAACCACAAGACGCTAGATCCCGCATACGATACCAAGAATCAAGTGGACTTGAGTCAGTACTCTGGTCAAGCTAGGTTAAATGTGTGAGGACAGTGGGGGCTAAGAATGACTCAAGGTTGTGATAGAGTGACCGAAACTGCGAACTGTGAAGAACAACAAACTGCTTTCTGTGTGATGGCGCGACTTGGTCAGAGACCGCTATCTTGTTTTTGTATCGTCTTCTTCGATTCGTTTCCCTCACATGGAGAAACGATAACGCTTTGGGTGCGTTTTCGGGTGTTGGCGTCACCCTCACGGGCGAACGATGTGCACGTGCATCTGGGTTGCCCCCTCGATGAAAATTAGATGATCCCCCTTTTGCATACTTCGTCTTAGCTGATACACCGCTGTATGTATAAGGAAAGCATACGTTCAAATCCGTGAGACAGATACAACTTCAATTGTTGCTGTCATCGTTATTGTTGTTGCCGCTGCTGTCTGTTGCTGGAGTGGCCGGTTTTTCTCAACGATAAGTTTTGATCATTCTGAGAATGAAGATCCAGTCAGTCATCTAAGGACCCAGCTAGCGAACGTCATCGAAGTAGCACCTCACCTCGTTGATGAACACGTACAGAAGACGTAATAATTTGAACGGTTTAAAGGATCTCGACAGCGGTCCGGCTCATCGTATTTTTGAGCTTTGAAGCTTGCCGAATATCCAGAGGTAAGATATTAGTGGAGAAATGGAGTGAATTTTCGATTTCGTAAGGGCCGACGGTTCATCAACATCGGAAAGTTAGTTTTAGCTAAACTGTCCCTTTAATAAGTCCAAGCGAGTACTCCTGCTCTTTTTCCGGCATCATGAAGTTCTAAGCTCAAAAAACGTCGCTCATTCATTTAACCGACCTCTTCGATGCCTTCTACCGTTCAATACGCTGTGTTATTCGATAGTGACGTAAACGGTTTCCTCGTTTTCGAAAGGCGCCTTACCGGTCAGCACTAACACTGATCAGCAGCCAAACCAAAAACTTTTTAAGCTGAAACGTCAAGTATTTTCGTTTAGAATATACACAGCTACTTTAACGTATTTCAACCAGAACGTGATCTCTATGTACTACAGGCGCACAGTAGCGAAAAAGCTTGGGCAAGGGGCGCCATTGTCCCACAGTCTGTTGCCTTACGTAAATAGTTGGACAAAGCAACTCCTATTGTATGTATTTTTTCAACCAAGAATTCGTGGAGGAAGTGACTATTGATCTGCGATAGCCCGTTTCTTGCGAGTGGAGCTCCATCAACGATACTGGGTAAAACCGATGATGTGCACCAGAGCATCTAGGCTCAGGGCAGATATCCGAATAGCTGCGCAGCTGAGTGGACGCTCGAAACCACGGACATATCTATTGGAATGATTAAATGTCATTAATGAATAAACAAATAATTTACGGGGCATCTCTGACACTCTTTGATCTATTATTCGTACCACAGTGAGCTAACACCGTACGATAGGTGACAAAAGTTGAGATGTAAACATTTGCCTGAGGTACGAATGGGTAGTCTGATACGATACGAAAACTAAATACCCATCGACCATACGAATCAATTGAACGTTGAGTAATCTTTCCGTGATCCGAGCCAATCGGCCGTGCTAAAAAACACGATGATCGTTAAGGTCACAAATAACTATGCTTTCAAAATACATGATATATCAATAATAAATCGGCTCTATCACATTTCAGAAATAAGCCCCGACAACAGCACCGGTTGAAAACGAGACTTGCCCTCACGAAGAGCAATGACAACATGATGCTCCAGCCCAGCCGCTTACTCTCCCAACTTATTGTTGATTTGTCCTATTTCACGCAGGCACAATGAAAGGGTTTGATAGTTCCGTTGTCATGTGGAATTTGGGCATTAGCTTGGGGTTGCAAATTGGTTTCTAAGATTCCTGGTTAACTAGGCCCTGACGTGACTCAATGGAACTCCATTGTTGTTGAATGGAAACATTGTTGTTGAATATCTGATTGTTTCTTTCATTTCGGATTGACCTAGAGCTAACTAACGTGCCCCAAAAGCGACAGACGTAGCTTCGCAGTGGCGTTAAACAAAATACAGCCGAGAGTGCTTTCTGCACTCGTACCCTGTCTTTTTTCCCGTCAGACATTACTTGGCTGGGAGCATTTACCTCTACCGGGTAACTCGCCCCCGCTGATATTATTGTTCGACTGGCTATCACCAATAATCGAGCTTAAAAAGCAGACAGTGCTGGCTTCATAACTTTAGAGCCCCGCGGTGAGCCTCAAATTGAACGATTTGCGCATCAGATAGGCGCGCCAGCCAGGACTCTGCGATGGCCAACGTGAGTTTGCAAAAATGGAATCTTGAACCGATAGGTAGAAATCGACCGTGACGACAACAACAACAGCCATTTTACATGACTACGTACATGCATTGCGTATCTAGCGCACTAAGATCCACGGTCGAGTGCATTAGTCATGTGGCGTTCCAATGTCAATTCCACCGGTTACGTGCTTATTGATGAGCCGACGAGTGGGCTCAAACGTTAGATTGGCTAGACGTCATCCCGACGTCCAGTCTGTAGATCTTCACTGGTCGATCTTTTTCCTGATCGCCTTAAGTTGTCAGATCAAACGAAATGAAACACATTAAGTCAATTAGTCGATCTGTGGGGGTATATCGGCTTTTTCCATCCAATGCTTCAGCTTTGCCCTGATCCCTGCCCCCTATCTGGCTCAGCGAAATGTATTGCTGCTTTTGCAGTGTCTTCGATACCGAGCTTGTATGCGTGCCGACGCCATCTGAGTCGAATCTGGCGTCTGCTTTGCAACCTATCTATGGGGTATATTCGAAAATACAAATCGGAAAATGGAACAGGCCAAGGGGCTGGCAGAGCCAGGTCCGTTACCACCCGCATCAGACAGAATCAGGTCTCGAAAGCGATGCCAACCTTACAGTTCTGTACACGACAGCTGCAAATCAACAGTGCAGTAAGTGCTGGGGTGTAGGTCGTCACCGTCGAAGATGATTCTCATAGTCTGATAGTAATAATAATGTTTGTAATGGCATCAAGGGAAGCGACTGTTAAGTGGGATAGTTTATCGGTACATCGCTCGTTAGCCCGTCCGGTCAATGTCTAAATTTATTTCCTTCTGGGGTAACCAGAAGTAGGAGTCAGCAGATGATGTGACTGATGCCTGTTTGTAGCTATCACGGCCGCCGCTGTCGTTGATGCTTTGATATTAGGCAAAAAGGCGAGCTTTATGAAGGGCAACACGACGATTGGCAGCAGCCATGATAGCAACAAATAGGTAGAAAAGAGCAAGGGCCCCTTAATATTGTCATACCAATAGCATCTCAACAGCAAGAGCGGCTATAATAGAAACACCTCAGAGCCCAGTGATTCCCTACAACGGTATGGCCAAAGCGTCACCAGTATTACCAACGGCGGCATTCTGTGAGATACACAGGACATAGGCGAGTTTCGACGATTCGATTTCACCGCACAAATGCCGCGTACTGGACCACTGACTGCCACGAAAGAAAGAGACAACGCAAAAATATGCGACAGTGTACGCAGTTCTGAGGTACATCTAGTGCTACTTCGAGCGGAATTCCCGCGGTGTTTGGTCCACGCGATATCTGAAAACGCAATGAGCAGGCCCCACGGATGGCAGTCTATTAGCGGACCGCTGCACATCCTCTGATCCTGATCACTTGGCCATCAGCGACACTCGGCCAATAAAGAAATAGTCACCGATAAAATATATGTATTCGCGATAGAGTACATGCACATACAGTTATAATAAAAATACAACAATGAGAGAATCAAAGAATACACATACAAACATCTTTCAGCTCCAGATATATATCCAGCGGTCAGTCCCTTCTTTAGAGCCAGATTTCCGCTTTCGTGTTTCGCTCTTCGATTGCCTCGAGCCGGTCATGTTGTCAAGAGTTTTTTCGATGGTGACAACACGCAACGACTTCAAGTAGGTCGTGAGTGTCTTTCACGTGTAATTCAGCGATGGCAACAACAACAACAACAATAATGTGAACAATCTACGTGAAGTGAAGACCACCACGAAGTCGAAAGGCAGTGCTGAACGTAGAGGCCGAGGCATAAATGGACCTCTCATATCGAGACCGGTAAAACTGAACAGACAAGGGAGGACGATGAACAGCGCGAAATTCGTATAGCGAAAGTAGAAACAGGAACTGGGAGTCGCTTGCGTTCAAAAATATTTTTTTCAAAAATGACCAAAACATGGTATTACTCCAGATACACTATAGACGAAATGGGGACGAAACTACAAGCGCAAGACGGAACAAAATTGGACATTTAGAGAGAACAATCGGGTGGGTCGAGCGGGTTCCAGAGAGAAGTGGCAAGAAGAAAACAATTGACGGTGTCGAAGGGAAAGGACCGTTGTAGATGATACGTTTTTCAACGCCGCACTTCGGAGACTCGTGCGTATAGACCGATTGTGTACTTTCAGATGGCACATTCCACGATGAAGCAATTATGCGGTTGGTTGCTTCTTCAAACGTTTGCGTTATCAGAACTTGTTTGTTTTTTTCTGTAGAATATGTCGAAACTTTAGAATGAAGTTCAGCTCGACGACAAAAAAAGCAAACGCTGATATCAAACAAATGATGACGATATGGCACATCGTCGCCACTGTTCTCTGTAACTGAATCTTATGCTTACAAATATCTGCACTCGTACATTGCAGCGGAAGAATGACTTTCAAATTATTGTGCCCTACGTTGTATAAATTATCCTATGCAATGTTCGCTCAACGGTTGGAGGGTGCAAATTTCCTTACTGCCATAGATGTATCCTTGTTTATTATTAACAGTTTGTTTATTAACAATACAAACACGGAACTTCACAACGACACACATGGTTATTATCGATCGCGCAGAAAGATCAACTAATACACTCATATATAGATCACTATGAATACTGGTTAGGTACTGACTAACAACATACGGATATGTGTAACTAATTGGGCGTTTATAATTGGACATTTTCCAGTTTCGCTGTGTGTCTGTTTAAGCGCCCGCTGTAGCTCTGTGGCTACGATTGATGAGCGCCTAAATTTAGCCCATACTCAACGGAGTACGCTAAGACCATTAACTCACAGGCTTCCTCTACGAACGCATAGGGAAAGGGCTTTGTGAGTATTGTCAATTCTGTGTTTACGAACGCCTCCCCATCGAGCAATCACATCAAATGGAGACATATATTCACAGCGACACGGACGCCTTTCCATGATCTACGTCGTTTTTTGAGTTTTGTCCACGTACCGACATTTAATCCATCGAGTGGCGCCGTGATCATGCGATACGATTAGGTGCTATTAGCATGAATATCGCAGACCCCCAAATCCGTTCTGCCTGCACCAAGACTGCAGCATCCACACGGCACCACTGCAACCCGTTGCAGCGACGCTATACGACGCCTGCCTTTTTGACTCTTCTACTTAGTCTTTTTTTTTGCAATTGCTTCTATCGGTGCCGCAGCGTCCGCCTGTACGTATCCGTGTTTTTCATCGCCGACGACGATTCTTGACGCTCAGGCTAGCCGTCGTCTTTAGGCCTGGTGTCTGTGTTCCGTTGTATTGAGCTTTTTCTGCTTTTACTGCAGCCGTTGCCACTATTGATTTTCCAGAGTTCCTCTTCCTTACCAGCCTTTGCTGACTTCCGTCGTCGATTCTGGCGAACGTCCATCGTGTTTGATTCAGCTTTTTTCGGTTCTCCCACCATTCGTCTAATCGCTTTCACCGTTCACGTAGCGACGATAGCAACAATGGTCTGCTTTCGTTTCGTTTTCGTTGGTCGGCATCGACGTTTTTGCCTTCGCCTTTCGTCATGGCTGGCGTCATCGCATCGGAGCGCCGTTGTAATCATCGCCATAGTGGTGGCCGCTGCATTCACGGTTTACTGTGTGGATAAGATCTCCGACCATATGGAGTCAGAGATCTTCGTCTGGATGCCTTTCAGCCTCTGTCCTAGCCCCAGCTCCACGGTGCTTGGCGAGCAGCTACGTATAAGTGGCAGCGGCGGCGTCTTCGTTTCGGCCATCACCGCCATTACTTCTAGCACGCTATTACCACAACTATCAGTGGCGTCCCGCAGTGTTGGTCCCGCGCCTTCCCTGCGAAGCAACGATTGAACTATCGTACGCCGTAGCTGGTGCTACCACCGACGTTAGCACCGGGGACGCGCGTCCAAACCCCGACAGTTCGGCGCCCCTAGCACAGCCTGAGAAAAAGAAAACGCCAGCCATGGCAACAGAAACTGCGACAGTAATATCGGCTAAGAAGGCAACAACAACGATTAAACGTGCGCTTTCATTGGCAATGCAGAAAAGACGTTCGAGCAATTAACAACTATGAAGCCTAGCAGTTCTGTAGGTTGCTTCTATCCCTACGCCACCGCTGCCGCGATCAGCAGCTCTTCCTGCCTGCAGAATCGCAGACATGGGTGTGTACATGCTTGCGTCTCCCATATATATAAGCCTTTCAGTCATCGTAAATGCCAACGAGGCAAGGGGAAGCGGCTGACGGATGTCGGGAAGAGCTGCGACCAGAGGAATATAACTGGACTTCGAAAAGTGATGCCAAAAAAAACGGCGAGTTTCGTAGTCAGGCACGCTAGATATAAGGAGCTGACCAGCGAATGGCCAACTCCCACTGAGCAGTACATTCGGATACCACAGCTGCCGTATGTGTATTAATATTGTATAAATCGATGGACATAACGTATTACTTACTGACCTTCAACGTGACTGGTTTACGTTTCTATACGTGTCAGGTAACAACTGGATGATAGCTAAATACGGGTAAGGGTACTGATTTGTGTGTACCAATGTTAAAACAGTTTAGCTTTTTTTACAAATATTTTATCCAGTCGCTGTTCCAATCAGAGAACTGCCATTGTAGTTACTGCATGCTCATTTGCGTCTCAAACGTTCTTGTTTAACCTAATGTCTATTACAAGCCATACCAGCTTGTTCCTGTCTTTATAATTTGCATTGGCTGATACATAGAATATCTGAATATGATAATTCGTAGGTTTAGCTCGATCTTGCCAATTTTAACAGTAACAAAAACACTACGCTAGATATATCGACGAGTGGACTGCGTACGGGAAGCATATACCTGGTGCCGCCGGCCATTATCGCCACTTTATCGTAAATCCTTGTCCGCTTTACAGCTACGGCGGCCCATAAAAGTCATCGTCGGCATTAGCATGCCGCACGCACAGAGCAGCCGCAAACAGAGGGGATAGTAAGAAGACGACAAATGACGACCATTGGCAGCCGTCGTTATGCCTAGCAACGCCTCAACCTATTCGACAATAGCCGTTATTGAAGAATGAAGCTGTTCGATTTGTTCGTCGTCTGTCCACCTTCGCAACCCCTGATTTTGTCGCGTGACCACTGGAAGACTGTTGCCTCGCTAGCAGCTATTGAATATACGGAGATAAAGCAAATAAAACTTATGTAAACGATAGTGTGTAACTATATTCATCTGCACGTAGAGACAGTGACAATGTTGATGCGCCGAGTTATATTTGACGGACGTTAAACGTCTGCCAGCGGCAAAAAAAAAAAAAAGAAGTGAAACTGGGGTAATCAGCAAAGCAGCGCTTTGATCATTTTCACTCTAGTCAATCGAGTTATTTATTATTCATCGACCAGAAACGGCGAATGATATTAACATGTTTATATAGAGATGTTATTTTAAACGCGATATCCATGCGCGAGTATAGCGTCGGGGATTTCAGTTTTACTATAGCCAACAGGTGTGTTTGGCGCTGGAAATATAGCAGATACAACGTCGGACATTTTATTGTTTGTTCCCCACCACCGGGTACCATAACATTACGTTACATATCATTGCGTTGGCTAGTAGTAGTAAATAAAAACAGAGGTACTTGGTATGTGGCAGCATTATATTGGTAGGCGAGACCGACTGTGCGAGAATTCCGTCCACAACACCAGTAATACAAGCCCGCTTACGTATACTCGTTTCGTTCAACCATGAACAGGGGGCAGTAGTAGCTGAGTGACAAGAACACCATCGATAATATTCTCCAAAATCGTTATCATCGACGCCATAATCACCACCTCTACTGTGGCAACCAGTTTGAGTAGATATAACGGTGCCGTAACCTGATTATAAGGTCGTGACCCAGCAACTCCTTCAGTGTCGTGTCCTATATAGCGATGATCACACATAAAGCAGATCTCAGGCGTCTGGACTCCTCAAGGACAGCAGCAACAGCAACAGAGTTAGTCGTCATATAAAGTTTCATTTGAATGAACTCAATCAGCTCGATCGCACCTGGTAAGTGCCTGTTCATCGGACATCAATACTGAATTGATTACGCTCACAGACAATGCTTGCCGTCCGCGGTATCACTTCGATGCCTATAAATGCTCATATCTATATGATTATCGATAACTGGACGAAGTAAATGCAACAACAAGTTCCATCCACAATCGTTTAGCCCGCTGCCCGACGTCGGGCTGTTAGCTTTCAAAATAACAATATTAATCGTTTGCGACTGTTGCGTCGTGACGCGACATAACCGACCACAGGTTTTGTCATTGTTCAGCGTACCGTCCAAGCCTCGTTTTCTGTGCTGTGCTAGGGTTGTGTTGAGATAGACACGCGAAGTCGATACCCCAGGACTCCCCGCAACGTTGTAGCCGAGGTTTCATCGTCATCAAAACGGCCGCGGAAAACGCTAGTCAATTTTCTGACTACCGAAGTCGTGCTTCTCAATTTTCTGCGGCACTGCCTCGACGGCCGTTACATCGTTTCCGAAGATGGCCGTTCATTGTCTAAACGCCATTCAAAGGCCGCGAGCCGTTGCTTTTTTCCCAGTAATTTCTTCGCAGTTGCGGTTACTGGGCACCAGAGTTAGCGACATGAGTTCGCGGAAAGACAACAACCATCAAAGGAGGTGACAAAAAGGTGTCGCAGGGGAGCGCACAGCGTTGCACTAAGAAAAAAGACGAAAAGAAGGCAACATAACAAAAAAAAGATTAATTAAAGAGAAAATTGTACGAACTCTAGTAGATCATGCACTGCCGGTGTCCAAAGGCATCGATGCATACGGACGACGGAGCACAGCATACTACACAATTAAGCCGTATTGAGCTAACGCGTAAACGCGCACAAAATAAAAAAATACGCAATTATTTTTCGAGACGTGCACTTCTGCAGTCCAATTTACCACCATCCATATACCTATATTATACTATATGGAAAGTTCCCAATATCCCTAGGTAGTCCACGAGCTGAGCCTAAGGTTAGCTGTCTCGGTTTCTCCTGCTTGTAACAGCGTTCACAAGAACCTTGCTATGAGCAAGGCTTCTAAACAATGATTGTTTTTGCCGTTCTGCATAACAACTGCAACCGGGATGACTCTCAGATTTTCGCCGACCTCGGCATGTCTGCAAATCTAACAATAATAGGAGCGGTCACAATTCAAATGAAGCCAACCATTGCGCCGGTGTCACCTCTGTATCGCTACGCAGCAACTAAGTCCCGTCGACCCTGCGACATGGCGACGACAGAAATTCAGCGTAAACGCCTCGATTCCGCCTGCATGCCGAGGCATAGAAGGCGAAACGGCAGATATCGTTTATCGTCCAAAAAAACGCGGGAGCGCCCGTGATGGCAATACGATACTATCAAATTTATCGAGTTGCGGGACTGCAACAACGGCGGAACCATCAAAGAAGCAAAAAAAATTACAAAGATAGCGAGGGAAGCTACAGCTCCAGCGGTAAAACGACGACCGAGAAAATTGCCTTTCTTCGTCAAGGAAAAAGAAAAAAGGAATTTCTAACCATCATCTTGTTGATCCTTTCCAATTCCTTCCTCGGCATCTGCTCCAGCTGCTCCATTCTTGCGTATTTGTTAAATAGTTGCCGCCAACTGACTAAACCCCCACGAAGCTGACAATCACGTATGGCAATAACCGCAACAACCCCGAAACCTCATTATTCGTTTCGCCATTTCGGTTCTATCGTCATATCAATACGGACTAGGCACGCACGTATGGGACACCCAAATACACGCGCACAGACATATACATCAGACAGGGGCACACGCAAAGAAGGCCCAGAAGCGATCGCTTGCGGAACGTGCCGCACGTAATTGCGCGTACATCAGAGGATAGTTACGTAAAACTGCTTCTGTGATTTGCGCATTACATTCTATATATGCTATAGATGTAAATAGTATTGGTAATAGTAATATTGATGTTGGTGATGATGGGAAAAGTGTAACTATGCCATCACCACATGACGAGGACTACCGCCTTTCTATATAGCCGGCACAAAACCCAGTTTTGATATATATTTTTGTTATCATAGACATCTGTTTTCCAACCTTTGTCTGTTCCGAAATTTCTTAAGCTGATAACGCCATAACAAGATAGTGATCCGCTGCTTGTGGGTTGCTTGGATGGCTGGCCCAGCCAGCGACCAGGAGGGTTTCTAGCTTGCAGATAGACATATAAATATATATATGCATATACGTAGCTCAACGTATATTCATGTCTAGAGCCACACTCCGCGCGGAATTGACGGTGCTCGTCGTGATGCTGTGAATGGTAATGACTTATGTTAGTAGTACAAATACAGAGACAACGATGTTGCTATGTACAATAACGCTATCGTCATGTATCCTATTCAGTTACACTGCCGCTCTTGCTACTACCCACTCAGCTGCAAATTGTTGCTTTGGACCGAAAAAGATTCGATTGCATTTCTGGGGCTCCCAGATATCGCATATATCTAATATGTACCATATATATATATATATATATATATCTGTCGTAAATTCGACAATTTGTTAACACACAGTTCGTACCATACCGTTGCATTTTCCGCCGTTCCATTGACCCTATCTAGCTTGACGATAGCAGAGTAAGTAGTACGAAAGGGACCCGCCCCTTTAACAGCATAAAATTACATAATACTAAACGGCGCTTTCAATGGTCATAACTGTTGACCGCGTTCAGACTTACTCATACATTCCAGCATGTCGGCTACATCTTTTAAAAGCGCGAAAAATGGGACACTTGGCGAGACTAAGTGAAAAGTAAAGGGATGATAGCGTTATCTATGCCGTGGCTCTAGCTTAAAGCCAAAAACAATCGGAAGCTTTTCGTTTAGCTTCTATGGTCTGTAGGTGGAGAAATACAAAACCAGGAGTTTGTCGGTGAATCGAGATGGTGACTAAAATAGATATGGTAATTCCTGTATCGACACGTTCGGCATTACGGCACACATGCCTGTTGAGCCTGTGCAGGACAGCCCGTACTGTCATATAGGCAAATCGAAGGGATGAGCCAACCGACCTATTCCTCTGAGCTTCTATTCACTCGCACTAGCGACCTAGAGGCAGTAACTGAACATAGTATTCAACGAATGAATGCCAGTTTTCTGCCGCCATGGAGGCGCAACAATAATGCAGCAAAAGAAAAATGAGATTGTATGGTGACCAGAAGTTCGCCGCAACTCGGCAGAATATTTGAACAAGTTGGATAAAAACGGTCGAAACACTGAAGTCTCGCTTGACCACTGGAGGCGACAGTCAAGCAAGATAAGTGCTATCGTGAGTCGCAGAGACGTTTCCGCTTTGTACTACTATGTCATAGTGCTTCTAGTAGCAACGGGCTACAACTGACAAAAGAATCAAGCACGAAAAAGGTCCAGCGACTGGCCTTCAAAAATATCAAGCAAGACGAGTTTCACAAACAGGGCGGAGCTCATTGGCTCCCGCCACTTCTACTCCATACAAGCATATCTCAAGTGCGAAATGAACATGGCATCCTGCTTTTTGCGTGCTGCTTCTACTGTGTGATTAGCCGTTGGGGGGTTACCGCTGCATTGCTGCATGAGTATAATGGTTTTGAAGGATTCCGTTTATTACGTACCTATCCCACGTCTAGGTTCATACTGAACTGAATTTTGTTATTGCGGTATCACCGTTTCCGCTGCTCTCCTAACTCATAACTTTTACTAACTTCGCTTTGATAGGCGGTAGTTCTTGTAAGCCTTATATATATGCTAAGCGCATATCATGCCGATTACGAAATTGTTCTGAATACGGAAATCGACACAAATGAAGACCAAGAAGGAATTAAGAGTCCGTATGGAGTTGTTTATAAAAAAAAAAGAAATTGTTCTCGAAAAAAAAAACACAATCGCTTTGGGTCCCCCCATAACAGGAATCGTCATGTCCAGTACCTACTAAGCAATAGCTCCATTAGGCATAAAGATAAAGTTCAATCACATCTCGATGCCACTTCCGCCTAAACTGATTTGTAGCAGTCGCTTTTTTCATTTTCTCTCTCTCTCTCTCTCTCTCTCTCTCTCTCTTTCTTCCTCAGAAAGTGGCATGTGTTATGATTTTTATGCCACCTAATAATAATAATAATAATAATAATAATAGAAAAAATGAAATTTCCGCATTATCGTTACTTTCACTACAATATAACAACACAAAGGAACGAAACCAAGTCCCTGGATTGTTTTTTGTTTAATTGCTAATGGCGTTTTTTGAGATCAATCACTTTTTTTCTATCTCTACATTGCGCATCTATCTACATACTACAGAATACAAGTATCGATCATGTTGCAAACAAACAATTTTAATCTTCGTTTGAACAGCAAGGTATAGGACAGATGAGTGGGCCGCCCAGGGAACAAAGGGCAATGTGGATTTTTCTACTTTCTGTCTTCAATTCTCCCATCCAAAAACGAAAGATAGGGCCATTAAATGATTATTACGCTACAAGCGATCGACAACTGCTTCCTGCGAATCGGCAACACCGGATCTTTCACCGTTTCGTTCGTCACTGCCACAGTTGTCACGATCGCTTCTGGGGCATTGCTCTGTGCCTTTCCGCCAGAACGCAGACAATGACTATTCCCTGGTCTCTACACCGCAGCCCTTTACCCCAGCTGAACGAGAAAAGCGAACGATATTCATTTCCCCAGCCTTCTAATATCATCAAGAATCTACGCCAGGACATGCAGATCAAAGGCACATGCTTGCATGAAATGCTTCGTACGTCTTTGTTTGTACAATCGACATTTGTTCTTTTACCCTTGCGTTTCCTGCTGCTGCTGCTGCTGCTGCTGCTGCTGCTGCTGCTGCTGCTGCTGCTGCTGCTGCTGCTGCTGCTGCTGCTGCTGCTGCTGCTGCTGCTGCTGCTGCTGCTGCTGCTGCTGCTGCTGCTGCTGCTGCTGCTGCTGCTGCTGCTGCTGCTGCTGCTGCTGCTGCTGCTGCTACCGTTAGCTGGCGAGTGGTAAACCGGGAAGAGGGAGTAGTGTAGCGCTGTAACTATCATAATTTGCTTGTGTTAATCAAATAGCCTGCTCAAGTAGGTCCGCTAGTCGATGTTTCACGATACAAACACCTCTTTCCATGGTGCGATTGAATCGTTTTACATAGCCAACGGTGCTGCCAATCGGTGTTTTTATAGTTGTTGTTACTGCGGTGGCTGGTATTGTTAACGTCAATGGCGATGCCATTTTAACGGCTCAATTGATCTGCTTGCGTTCATCGGACCTAGCTTGATAACGCGCAGGAGGGGCAACCGCTGCCGTTCCTCACCAATATCTACGATCCGAAGGGCAACAACGACAACAAAATCCTCATATTTTCACCGATTTTTTTTTCCATTTCTTTCTACTTGATGATTTTTCGTTTACTTCTCATCATTGAGTAGCAGTTGTATTGTAGTGCAGATAGCTGATACTTGCTAATGATTTCGTCGACGCTTGCTATGTATGGGCCTTCTCAGCGGCGACAGTTCTACAATGGCACCCTGATGCGATGCATCACAGCTTCGTCTTGTATACGCCTGCCACAGACATCAGCGTGTCATGCCTAGATGAATTTCGAATACTTGTCGTGTTCTTGTAGTAGTTTTGTTGTTGTCAAAATCGTGGCAAATTGAACAAGAAAAGATAGCGAAAGACCAGGAAGACGCGTTGTATGGTTCGCGACTGGCGAACGCCGATCTGCGTTCGTCGCCTAGTCATATGACGCTCCAGTTTCTCCTGTCAACTTTGATGTGGCTTTAAGACTGTCTCGTCGGGAAAGGGTGCGAAAAGAGATTATTACTAACCAAGTGTTTTCTTCATCGACCATTAACTTAGTTAAATAACATTATTCAGCACAAACGGGGTCCTACTATGGCGGTATCTTCCACTGTAGGGTGCACTGACTTTTTGTTCCTTCAGGAAGAGCATTTTAATAGAAGCTGTATTACCACTATGCACTAAGTAATTGGCTGAAACAGCTGATTTAACTCTCGATTCGTCCTTTGGTTGTATTGCTTGCCCTCCTTATCGTCTTCCTTTCTTACTCTTTGTAACTCATCGCACGGCTCGTCACACCCCATTCAGGAGTGCACGATTAATAAAAATAGACGTTCAGCTATGAGAACTACGACAAGCAGGTAGCTACTGATGCCTTTCGTGCTCGCTCACTGCCTGCTATATTTTCAAGTAACAAGTCTTTCGTATTATATCTCCGTAACATGTTTTTGACAGCTGACTGATGAGTCGTAATTATTGTTATATATATTGGTGTGTATATATATATATATATATATAAAGCAGCGGCGAGCTGCAGAGACAGGAGCGTCTCTAATGTCTGCCTTTAAATAAATATCTTTGAGACGTTCCAACTAACGGCTGGCTTTCTATTCCAGCCATTGCTCTCTTCATAAATGTTTAGTTATCGTCCTAAAGATCTGCCTGTATAGCAATCAAGCCATCTCACCTCGTCAGTGAGGTGGCATTTCCTCGAAGAATATCAGAAGTTGCCGTTCCCTCAACCGGGCTACGAAGATGAGTTTCAATGGCTACGCTGAACATGGCGGTGACAATATTTGATAGGCACACATCAGTAAGTACTGGCACAGTTTGTTCTATTTCGTCGTTCGCCTACTCCTTACACGTTCGCACCCTTTTCGTTCTATCAACAGCGTCAAGTACTTTAAAGACTGCCACACATTCGATCCCACATGTTTCGTGGTATTGATGACTCAAACCTTTCACACTAATTATAGTGGCCCCGCAACCTAGGTTCTAGCTCTAACCGATATCAGCAGCAACAGCTATAGCGAAAATTGCTCTCAGTAAGCTGTAATTTACGTAAACCATCGCTGACGCTCCTCTCTCTTTCTCTCTTAAACGAAAAAAGCGAAAACCATACAAATAAAAATATCAAGTAAAGGATACCTATGATCAGGCCAATATTCTATATTTCGACCCATAGTTACTGCTCAATATATACCTGATCTTAATCTATACCTTAACCTCTTCCAAGTTTACCTCTCTGTTTCCTTACTGGACAGTCGTCCAAGGTTTATCATTAAATCCGAAAGAGTCGTCTATATTTATTGGTTGTTTTTCTCCTTCGGAGCACCTTCTCGTTCAGTATGAATGGCGTTGCTGTAGACAGAGCGCAAGTGCATATGCGCATCTACGCACAAGATTCATGACGGGTGCATGGCATCCTGTCTACGCAGCGTTTGATTTGTCGACTCCTCTTAGCATCTGTTCGCGTCGCGATCGAAATTGATTTGCAATTCAAATTTGAGACGGCAGAAAAAATTAAGAAAAATGACTAGGACAAGGAATCTTCCCCTCATTTACATCTGAAGGCCACTGATGAAGAGGCAAGCAAACTAACCCGAAGTAACTAACGCCCAGAACGGAATCCCCTGTAGCCATACATATACTTACCAATAGGTAAACAATGGGAGAAAACAAGAGCTTAGGACAACAGGCCGAAACAGAAACCTAACCCGTTGCGCCGTCTGTCATGTAAAAAACCTAAGTAAAAAAAAAAACCGATTAACGAGCGGCGGCAACAATAGCTTCAGGGTCCAGCTTTGAAAATACCATAGGTGACTGTCGAATGATTTCCATTCCTTTCTAGAATAAAGTGGTACATATTTTTAACGAAAACTTAGATTCTAACACGCGTAGGTGGTAAAGTACAGCGGAAAAAAGAAATGGCGAGCATTATTTGTTGCTTTTTGTGTACATCATAATAGAGCTACGAAGTACATCGCTGCATATCTGTCCTTAACATTAAACGGTTACCTAGCTACTTCAACTTCTGATACCCGCTAGGTGTTTTTTCCGTTAAGCAACTCTACGAATTATTAATTCACAGTTATTAATTTGGACATTGATACCCCACCCCTTCCCCCATATGTAATTAGACGCATATCGTCGTCATTCTAAGACCAAAATGCTCCTGGTATATAAATCTAGATACACGATCGTGTCTAATGTACAATAGTATTCATGCAGGCGGCCACAGTCCAATATGCGTCTCTGGTGAGCCCCAGGCGGCAAAGGCGTTGTTGCAAAGAATCCCCGCCTCTTTTTCTTCGATGTATGTACTTCCATGACTGCTACTGATAGAACTTCGGTGTCGGTACTTAAACTCCGAAGCTGTCTGATGCAGCCGTACCGGCCATTTGCGAATATCTGTTCATATTTATCGTATCCATTTTCTATCAAGATATATGCACACTTCGCGGTCGTGCTGAATAATAAGGCTGACACCAATCTGAATAGCATCTGATAATTTTATCACCCGTAATAACGTTTCACAATCCATGCGTGCAATGATGGCTGCTCTTATTCGAAGGTCCGCCTCCAGACTCAACTGCTGCTCGTGCGTGGTCCCCAAACCAATTGTTATAATTGTCCGGATCAAGTGTAACAAGTGGCAACCGTTCGTGCAGATTTTAATAATTTCATTTTATCATTTGCCCTTTTTCGTTTTCGTGCTCGTCGCATATGTAGAAAGAGAGAGAATTAGATCAAAGAAAAGCAGGCTCAAAGACAGACAATTATGCATCGTCTCAACTTTTGTATCCTTCTTACATCCATCCTCTTACGATAGACGTTCGGCATTTGCAGGCCCTTCAACGACACACCGAGCGTCGACCAGTGAGCTCCATAAATACTCATTACATGTGTACCGTACGCGTGCACCAACAAAGATATGTGGTCGTGCACGAGCTGGCTAGCCATCAAGTCCGCATTGCAGCAAGCCCGTCATTAATTCACAGCCGAATCCAAATGACTTGATCATGACTGTTTTTCCATAGAAATCGACCAACTACGCAGACGTTTAAACACTCATCGCAACTGACTCAGCTAATTTTGCACGCCACGCCAAGGTTTATATACCGCAGGCTGCAGTACCTATTTCTTTGTTCACGCGGTAACAGTGATCGTGTATATTTCTAGTAGCAGGATATATTTAATCGATCCAATTATCATGGTGGCAGCGACTGCATCACTATGCGACAATAACATGACGCGGCCTGCTTCGATCTGCTGACATCTGGCCGTGCTGAATTGTTCGTGTATTCTACAAGGTCGAATATGTACGCACGCACGTGGAATACTCTGCCTTCAGAGTCAATGCCAGACGCACGGTTCGCAGGTCAGACACACACAGAAAAACAAACAAACAAAATGATGTATAACTATGCCTATCGATAATTTTAGATATTGAACGTTAACCGCTGCAGTGTGATACAATACCAATTCTAATATTGTACGTTAATGAGAAGGGAAAATACACCGATTTCAATATCTGATCGATTTAACTGCTTCATTTAGTGAACCGAACCGTAGCAGTATGCAATTCCAATCACCGAACAAAAATGTGTACGGTATAAAAAAAAACAAAGAAAAACGCTCTAACTTTTGTGTTTATTTAAAGGTCTACTAGTAAACCCTCAAGATAGATCGGTTCGAAAAGGATAAGCCATCATCATATTGATTATTTTACCGGCGGTTCTTAAGACGATAATCTGTTCGCAGCGATTGCCTAGAAAGGTCGTCTTGCTCAGTGCATAAAAATATTATATAAAAAAGGTCATGTTTTCCATTCCAAACGCTTTTTCTCCTTGTGATAATAAATAAATACTATAGTATAATATAGCTAGCCGCCATTATCATGTATTTTCTGTTTTCAATGTTTGTCTCGCATCTTCTCAATATTTCGGTGATATTTTGTCATTTCTGCCCAACAACATCTATGTCATCATCGCTGTACTATCGCATGTGTACACGAGTATTACTCATGCCCTGCGGTCAAAAAATTGCCGATCTTTACCATAGACGACGAACGTTTGAGTCGCTGGCGTCAGCAACAAAACGTCAGAGCTGGTTTTGGCTGTCGCACCTAACAAGGTACAGTTTTATTATACCAGGCGGACCCCAGTTTGTCTAATCGCAAACAGAATCGCCAGGGAGATGGTGCTTATAATTTTGGCGATGCTCATACCAATAGCTGGTAGAATCGAATGCGGTGGCGTCAATCTACATTGGTCTCTTCCCTCCTCTTTCTCTCCTCTTAATTCTATAGAATTGCCGTTAATGATACTTTTGTAGATGTATACCTTTGTGTTTTTGCTTGTCCACGTCTTTGTGTTTGTTCGAATCTGCCTCGATCCCGTCGTCATCGGAACGCTAAAATCTGTCCGTTTTCTTTGCTGAGACAAGTTTTAATCTAAAGAATATGTAATAAAAAGTGTGAACGTAGTCTCCCGTCATCTACCCATCCATTCTTAGCAATGTATTAGAAATGATTACCTCTGAAGCATTACGGTTATAACTTTGAATAGAATTTTTCTCGTCATCATCATGGGAACGTTAGTCGGGCGAGAGACGATAAGAACTATTTGAAACAGACATGTCCGTCTGAAGCTTGTTCTAGCTCCGTATTGCGTTACATCAATAATTACCCTTTTCTATTTCCTACTCTAGTAGTGTCGTCAAATTTTCTCGTAAAAAAAGTTATTAAATGTTTAACATAAAGAGCAGCGAAAGCGTTTACGACTCTCAGTGATGGTATAAGCATACACAAAGGTAAATGACAATCAGCGGTCAAAGCAGCAAAAGATAAAAAACAGACGTTTACGGTTATTTTAACTATAAGCAAAAGGCTGTAAGTAGCGCGAGAACGTACAAAATATACAAATACTTAAGTGGCCGCAGATAAGTACATAACAGAGATTCAACCAAAGCGGCAAGCGTTCAGGAGATGAGGATTTGTAGTAACTTCCAGGTTTTTTTTTTATAACAATTGACCTCCAACAATCGAAACGTAATACCATCATTATTTGAGGTGTAAGAGTAAAGGTGGTGAACGTACGAAAAACTTTATATCGTTATAAACGCGAAGGCTTCTTTTTCTCGAGGTAGATGTTATCATAGCAATAATCGTAACACATATCACACGGACAGACAACCACCACCCGTGTGACTATAGCATAGATGCCACTGCTTCACGAGGACCTTTTACATGTGGCAGCCAATGGCCAACAGTCACTGCAGGGAACAGAGTTGCGTGTCGTCTAAGTCCTGCCAAGTGTTTTGGCAGCTAATATAGTCCCGACGAAACTCGATCATCCCCGTGGGTAACGTGCTTGTCTACTAAACTTAACGGACACGTGGTGGTCCGGGTTCGAATCCGGACTTAAACGCACTCCGTTCGTGTTGGAAGGTCTACCGGCTATAGCGGACGTGAAACTCGAACCATCTATTGTAGACGAAGCTCGCTCTTATTGGTGGGGTTTTACAAATACTCGTACTACTAGGCTCGCCAATGCCGCAGGCCCACATGCTGCTAGCTGCCGATTTCAACGGGTCGTCGGAAACACAGACAATTTTTCTTTTGCCGAAATACAATCGATAGCTGTTGGCCGCCCGCACCAATAAAACTAGACATAAAGCTTTTTGACCCTGAGACTACCACACGGTTTTTAGTAGTCGTGTATGAGGTAAACACTTTAGCTGTTACACGTTGCGCTATCGCAGGATTTGATATATCTTGCACGCTCGATGGTTGCAAGCGACAGTCACGTGCCTTATAGATGACACTGACATATTGTTTCTAGTGTTACCTGATTTACTCCTCATTTCTATTTGTTTCCTCATGATTTTCATCTATTGAAAATGTATTTCTCTCTTTGTTGTCTATTTTCAAAAGGTTTTTTTTTCATCAACGCCTTGGTTCTTTATAGTGCTCGTAGTACCTTGTGCTCTTACACACCCGTAAATATTCTAGTTAGAACTACACATGTTGACCATCCTGTTTCCGCTGTAGGTCTAACCTAGCATATTCCGGGAAGCCATCATAATCCTCTAGAGGTGATGCTAATCGTAGTCAAGAAGTAAGCGAAGAGGCTCACTCCTGGATCTTTAAGTTCCTTTGGATAACATTCGAGCCCATCGATTGGAACTGCGTTCCCACGAGTGTTCATGTGCGTGTCGAGTAGCGTCAGTGGGTGTGCGGCTGCCGTCGCCTCCATACGATCGTAAAATCACCATCCGTGATAAGTGGCCAGACAAGAACACATCATTGACATCCGACATCAGGCAACAATGACGACAACAAATACAGGATCCACAGGAAGGTCACAGCATGCGAGAATCGGCCTACAATAACAGCACCTACAAGTCGAGCTCAATCGGGAAATCGTCGGAACACATTAAAGGCTGAGAGACCCAAACAACCAGGTAGCCAGTGAGCCTTACTGTCATCTATAATGGAGCAGAGGTGGTGAATCAGGTCTGTCACTCTGAACAGCGTCGAATGAGCCTACTTAAAAACAAGGATACATCCCCGTACGCCACTTTATATA
The DNA here is from genome assembly GCF_002532875.2 of Varroa jacobsoni. NCBI lineage: Eukaryota > Metazoa > Arthropoda > Arachnida > Mesostigmata > Varroidae > Varroa > Varroa jacobsoni. The sequence continues at coordinate 106,501 of NW_019214433.1, read as the reverse complement.
TGTTCTACAGCTGCGGACACGAGCACAGAACTGTAAAGCCTGTTGTTTTAAGCAACTGTTTTGACCGGCTGGTTAGCTCTTTAATGTTATGCGCGTTAAACGCCAAAAGTAAATGGGTACCTGAACATACGATCACGTTTATCAGCCGGCCGAATAACTATTATGATTCAAGCGAAGGCTTCGAAGTAAAAAGATAATCATAATCACGGCTGGAACAACGCAAACAATATAATGGTAATCTCGAACCACAAAATGAAGATAGAACCGACAAAAAAAAAAGGAAAGAAGTTTTTTTCGTATCGTGCAATATAAGTAATTCTTCTGATCCTCAAATATCATGAAGGAAAACGTTTTGGCGCTATAATTTTTACCAAAACAAGCAGTCACCGTCTTCTACAGTTGTGTCAGCATATCATCAGAGTAATCGTCTTGAAAAACAAACCCAGGTACCTACAGGTGCGGTGCCGCCGTTGTCTGTGCGTAGATTAACAGATTTAGTCCAACAAGTTGTTGTGAGGGTCACCTCTGCTGATGGTTTTTTTCTAGTGAACTAGGCCAAATAGTAGGTACTCACGTCGCAGACGTCGTAGTCTGGTTCTGCGCTGTCGTCCAATGCAAGGCGCAATATATCCACGATCGGTAGGGTCTTCATTATTCCTAGGATGTTTCGTAGAAGTGCTCGTGTGGCAAACACAGTAAACACCTGTAGCTAATGTATCTTCACTGGCTATAATTAGAACGAAAGTGTCACCACTTCCCGCTTGAAATACTCATGGGGACGCCGTATGAAATCCGCACGAAAGTTAACTAGCAACTAGCTGCAGGTAGCGACAGATGATCCAATGCTATAGCCATACACTTGAGGAGGAGACACAAGCGATGGGAGGGAGGACAGATCCTATTTAGCCTAATGGCGGCGTCCTCCACGAGGATAGTTAACTATTAATCAGCCGATGTCGCACAGCACAACAGTAGCTACGAAAGCTAGAACCACGATCGATAAATTACGGTACGACTCAACTCAGAAATAGGTAGTCTTCTGACTTTCCATGCGGCAGGGTGCACTCGAGTAGTATTACTGAGCTCTCCTAACCATAGCTACTATAGGACCACAATCTTTCAACTAATAGCTATTGTCACTAGACTTCGTCCCCGTTTTTCTCTCGTTCGAACGAACTCACAACTCGTTACTCATTCGATCGACATATACATATATATATATATATATATATATATATATATATATATTGAACTTAATCTAGTTTGAGCTTTTTTGAGAAAGCTAAGTTTATAGAACAATCTGTCTACTTTCTCACTGGTACTCACGTAGTTAACAGTCGTACGCCGCGGAACTATAGCGGGCACAGATACTGAACACGTAACAATTCGACGAAATGTTACATCAACAGATTTCATCCGCGGTCACATTTACTTGTAACCCGTTTCGGGTATCGGACTGGGTAGGTTTTGGCCTGTGTCGTCCCTTCTGTTTTTGATATGATATTATCGTAACTGCACTCACAGCAAACAGCCACAGAGCTACAGGATATCGATTACTTCGCCGGTAGCGACAGCCGCAACATCGTTCTGCTTTGAGCGTTTACTTTTCCTTGTCTGATCGAACAAGATCAGCAACAGAAGTTTCAGTCGGAGTCGCTCCAACAACCGCAGTAGCAAGCAACAGGTACGATAGCGGGCCTGGGTCGCCCCAACTACCACAACCTTAACGATTACGGCAGCGACAGTCGGCCACTACCAGCTATAGCAGCAGACAGAGACCAATCAACTGCTGTATGTAGTCCCCGGTTGCTTCTGCTGCCGCGCACTAACCAACGAAGTGGGAAGGGTCGAAATGGCGAGGAGGCGCCAAAAAGAGACACCAACAATTTATCTGATCAGATCATCGGAACGAGCAGAGTGCTTCGCGTGCTGTTTCAGGTGGGGGAGTTATCCTTTCTGCTTCTTCTTTCATTCCGCAGAGGATCGGGGGGTGGCAGAAGGGTCCATTCCAGGTTGTGGGATTTGCCCCGTGAAGGAATAGTGACAACGTGTTTGCCTACTAAACTTAGGGGCTCATAAGGTGGTCTAGATTCGAGACAGGATGTAGGTACATTTCGTTACGTGCTAAGGGGTTGCAGCTATCTAAAGCAATGCCTATCGGCCGTAAAACCATAAGCGTTATTTGATCTTAGCTAGCGGGATCCGCTGTTTGCTCAAATGTGAAACGTTGTGGAACACGAACGCTTTTTTAAAAAATCCTTGATTTCAGCTTCCGTCTTACATAGTTCAAATAGTGCGACAGGATCTTCAGTAGACAATCTCGAGCAAGCAACATATTGCTCTGTTAAGTGATACTGCTTTTGTAAGCCGTGCATTGCAAGAATGAAGCCAATGTATTGTGCGCGTACCGATTGAGAAATCATTCTTCATCGGACTTCTAGCACCGCATGTGTAACACACAGTCAGTACTCGTCAACTTGATAGCTCAGACAGGGAAAACCTGACTAAAATCATTATCGAACAATAACCCTAAGGAAGCATATAAATAGATCACATGAGAAGTAGATCAGACAGGGCTAATTTAGCAGCTTCGTCGTAATTGTTTCATCGGATTTGACCACTTTAATGCTATTGTGATTGTATTATTTTCACATTGTATAGTGACACAAATAATTTACTATACGTTACAGGGTGATTTGGTTTTGTTCTATTTTATTTTATTATCTGTATAAAAGTGGGCGGTGTGTGGGTGCGCAAATTACAAAAGGCAAACTCAGGGCTGTAATATGTTGGTTCCTACCCCATCCGCTTTATAGGCAGCTAGTCTGTGCGCAGCACAATGAGCTTTCTAAGATCACAATGACGATAATAACGACGACGAAACAGATGGCACTTGACTTACTCTGCCTAGCACTCCCTGTCCTTAACCGCTGCCGATTTTTCCAGCCGCTAGCAGAGCCGCACTAAACGCTTGTTGAATTGAAATGCCCTTAGTTTCTTTGGCAGGCAGACTTGCCCTGTCCAAGTTCTTAAAGCTATATCCTATTATGATTATATTTATTACTACTACTACTACCACTACGACTACTAGTAAGTATTAATATATTCAAAGCAAAGTCACTCAGATAAATTGTATATGACAGGCGCATCTAGCAGACGATCGGTCAGTCAGCAAGCTGAGTTGACAGCATATAGTAAAAAATAAATGTCCGCAGAGAAAAGCTGGAACGGAAACTGAAAAGGTGGGCTCAGCCGTACGCAATTACGCATAGACGCCGATTCGAACATTAGTAGAAATATAATAATAATGAACAAAGATATCTTAATAAACTAAATAGAAGAAAAAGAGAAATCGCTAGAAAGTGTACAGCCTCCGAATGGCAATGTGTTCAGCGCCTCCTGCCGGCGGTGACGGTTTTCGTTCATACTTCTCGAAAAAAGTGACAATTTGCCTGTTTTTCACGTTGGGGTTCGCACAACATAGACCCGCATAAGGGATAGGAAAAGGACATCCAGCATTACGTCGATAAAAGATAATTGCCCACTACTTTCGAAAGTATATGACTCACATAATATGACAGATTTGTTTCATCGCGTGGAATTTTCAGTTTCGATAAATCGATCTGACGGCGCATTGTATAGACGTTTTTTAGTTTTTCCTGTTCGATTTTTGGGTGTCAAATGGGGAAAACTCCCGCGCGTTAGGGATGCCAACTTTGTATTCCTGCTTGCGGACCTTATTGACAATACTTAACGTGGTTTATTCATTTACAATGGTGACATAGCAAGAGAAGACGTTTCTAGAACTTGAGAAATTATTCTTGCTACTGCTTCAGGGGAATACTTTAACGGCAGGCCAAATTTTGAATGCGAATGATGCTATGTGTATAACTCAAATAGGCCGTTTTCTCGTACAGGATCTGAATTCCATATGAAACAGTGCAAAAATCAGGCGGAGTAGAGTATCTCGAGTATTCTTTCCTTTCATCAAGAATTTGGGGAATTTCTCGACGACAGAATCAGATGCCAGTCTGGCTACCATTATTAGCAGGACCAGTAAGGCGCTCGCCATCTGTTCGAGCCCTAGCGAAAGAATTATACGGCAGCTTCTTTTAAACCCATCTGAGCCGAAATACTCTCGCTGACAACTTATAGTCCTCGTATCTAAGCTTACTCAGAGAGAGAGCCTTGCGGCTATTCACTTGTGGCTAGGTTTTAGATAGGTTATCCGAAGTTCTCTAGAAGTGGCCTGTACCAGCCAGATTAATTTCGAAAAATATTACGTTTAATAAAAGTAAGAATCTCATACATATCCAGCATAGCGTACGTCGAACTACGTAGCCCTTACTACATCACTTGGAAACAACTAGTACTTCTATGCTCGCCTAAATTGCACCTGTAACAGCAACGCGCATATGTGCATGCGAAGGCAAACGAGGCTACGATACATCTTACCTACGGTAATTATTGTAAATAATTGAAAAGGCAATTTTTCCTTACGACGTTTCGTCTATGTGTACCGTTTTCTAAAATTCTTCCCTGGACTTTTGAGTTTTTGTAAAGAGGCGGGATTGAATTATGATTGGCGCATTGATGTTCAATGTATTTCCTTGAATCAATAGCGCCATATTTCTGTTTTTATTGACAAATGTACAACAAAAACAAACGGAATAATTATTTCCATCGAAATGAGGAACAGTCTACCACCGTACACGTAAGCAAGGCTTGTCGATCCGTCTGTCGAGTCCAACTCCGTCACGATACTATCCGTGACGATTATGTCGTCGTTTCAATGACAATCGGTCACAATATAACCTCGGTTAGCGTTGTCCGACGAACTAGAATAACGTGAAGTCCAGCGGTGACAGGACGATTGGGTGTCGTCGTATGTTAGTCTTTCTTAGGCATTCCTTTTTGAAGTTGGCTAACGTAGCAGCGTTGAGAAAATGTTAATATTGTATATATACTTAAATACTGTGTCGGAAAATCCGCTACCCATTGTGAAAGTGGTTGAAAAGACAAAAACAGGCGAGACTTCACACTAAGGTAATGTGACACGGCCTGCAATTTCACTATAAAAAAACGTATCAAATATATTTCCTATATTTGGTAAATGTACCTTGGATAAAGCGGGTGCTACTTGGAGCAAAGTAAGATCAATACTTTACTGTGTGAGTGAATAGGCGATACGAGAGAAGTTGTGTTGGTCCGCCTCACAGGGGGTTTTCAGCGCTTCTGGTCAGTGATTGGGTACTATTTGGGCCCGTTTTTAGTTGGGTCAATTATTCATTTCTCATGTTCATACATTCTAAATACGGACGCTATATTCGGTGATTGCTTATTCAGTGAATCGGCTCTTTCTCACTGTTTGCCCACCGTAATGAGCGATACTGTTTCATCGCAGCTGGCGTTCAATTTTTCTACCGTTACATTAGCGATACAACTATACATACGTTACTATGGATCATCATCCGACCAACGTTCCTTTAGTTTGCCTATATTAGAGGGCTCTATTTTCATACTTTGGAAATTATAGAGTTCATCATTTAGATGTTGCTGACGGATCCAGTAAGAACAGCAAGCTTCAGATGAACGATATGTTGTTGATACCGGCGATATTCACGATTGCCCTTCCTTATGGATGAACTAATCCTAATAAATATTGAATCCTGGACCATCAGCCCGATGAAAAAGACGGGCGTAAGATGATTAACTTATCGATTAAGTCTTTCGATTAAATGACCATTATACGAGAAGATCGTGTCTACAGCATCATAAAAGCACTGGTATCTTCTCTTAAACTATCCCCTGATAGCAGATAATTCTATTTCGGCCTCGGCTTCGTCATATGTTATTATTGTTATGGAGCTGTATCTTATTTAGCGCCAATACAGCTAGATTAACGAAAATGCGATAACAGATGGATGTCTGTGATTAACGACACCGCCCTATTTACGAGTGGTAACACATGGCCTGTGATTAGGCCGAGCATGGCTTACAATTTTACTGACCCTGTGCTCGACCGCTCACGCCTGCGTACAATAATGCTACAGGGTACTAGGGATAAGTTGAGAAATCAAAACAAATATTTAAATTTTATTTTTTTCGCACCTGCCGACTGGGGCGTGTCTGATAGAGGTGCTTATTCAATCTATCTAGGGCTCGCTTTAATCGTGATTTCAATTCAGCTTTCAAATCTACCATACGGCATTCTCACAGATGTTTTTTTTTCGAAATACGCAACTGCCAGTTCCGTGCTTTTGCCATGACGAGTTCGCGGTTTTAGTCATGTTTTCTTCCGCTACCGAAAATATAGCGGGTTTATGCATTTCCTATGAATGTGTCCGGATTTATATCAGGCACTCTGTCTTTTGGAATAGACACTAAAGGCGTTTAGTCCATGAGCCATGAACTCTCGCAGATTCAGACCCTAACATCATAATCATACGACGTGTGACGATGAGTATCTGAATAATTGAGTGCCTTCATAATTACCACTGTCTGATACATACCTCATCATACGTATGCAAGTACGTGAAACGTACATACCGTACACAGTCTTGCACCAACTGTAACAGTTGAAACAGGAGCAGCAGAGATGGATGCGTCGTCGTGTAGATGACATAACAATCGTTCTCTTTTACCAGTTGCTAGAACTACTATCGACAATAACTGTGTCATGCAACAACAATAGCAACAGACACAACATTATACAGGCAGCGGAGCAGCGTTAATTGTATACAGTTGCTGCTATAACGAACAACAATAACACGTTGTTACCATTGGCCGTTATACAACAACAGCCCGACTAAAATGGCTAAAGAAGAAGTTCAACCCAGCAATAAAGTTATCATACGCGCGGACAAAAAATATCCCCGCTTACACGCCTGTTTTTTGTCGATAGCGACGGCAACAGGGGGTGTTAGGCATCAGCCTAATGGAAGGGCGTAAATCTCAGATACGCTTGTATCTATGTAGTTTCCGTATATCTGTAAATAAAGTTAAATTTGGGCTGGCTGGTGACGCCGATATGGTCGTGTGTTGGTTCTGCCACTGGCATGATGTCGTATATGCGCATCTATCTATATGTATTCATGTGGCAACGGACAAGTTGATGCAATACATTTTTGCAGACGCAGTAATAGCGTTTAATGAGTGGAAGAACCAACACATTTCCCTAGATATGGGCCCGTGATCATGTTCGTGCGGAACGGCGGAGTGATGCACCATTGCTATAACCATAATGTTGCACGGCTATTTATTTAGATTATATTATACAGAAGTCGATAGCTGAAACAGTCCTCGATTCTAACGATACATGTAGAGCCCGGCACAAGCCGGATGAACGATGCACGGGAACTGCCCCGCGCGTAACCGCACTTTGACCTGAATCCAAATTCAGCTAACACGTATTACATACTGGAACTGGTCAGAAGATGGATGCCACGACAAAAAACAGACTTACCTGAAAATGCAATGAACAATGGTTATTATGATTAGTTCTTGTTGCACACGTCGGATAAGTGACGATGCTCATGTATGTTTACACCGAGCTGGATCCTAGTTCTAGCTATCGTATATAGCATATATACATGTAGTAGTGATAATTCAAAACAGCATTTCTTTATCTCCTTTATGAGGAAGAACTGCACGCGAATACCTTTGGGCTACAGTGAGTGCTTTCTGTAGCTTTGAATCTAAGTGAAGCATCTACCCAGTAAAGCCCCATGGCGCTACTCACAAATGGAAAAATTATCTCATCAACGAAATACATCTCATTTTGGCGGGCAGAGTTTGTTATTAGACCCCCATGTTTCCAGCATAGTCAAACTAATAGGTTTGCTAACGTTAACTTAAAGGAAAACAGTTGGTCCGCCAGCCAACTTAAGTGAAATATTCCATTATGGCTACTATCATGACTAAAATCAGGGTTTATTAAAGAAACCCCACCTTTTCATTATGTACGTGCTATAGCAGCTAACGACCCGCAGTTTCGTGGTGCCGTGATGTTCAATGAATGAAAATCATCCACGAGATTTCACGATCTAATGCGTCTGTGCGATCAGCTGAACAACTGGGACCAGCTAACTTCAACAGCCATTATTCATTCGTTCTTTGTTGCGCTTCGACGTTCTGCAAATAAGTTAAATCAAATATATCTGCGTTTGTAGATGCACGCCGTTTCGACGGCGGTCCGCACCAAGTCGACAGAAGGCAGCTGTGGCATTAGTAATATGGCATCTTTCATAATGTTTTTTCGTAAATGCAGTATTCGTTTCGACATACGACTACCTGTGTTATTTAACCAGTTGCATTATTTTGTTGTTGCTACCGTCGTAGCTGACGCTGGCATTGGAAACGGCGCAGGAATATCTATGCAGCAGGAGACAGAGAGGCCTGGCGTTGCGTCATCGTTTCTGCCGGTAGCGACTATACATTGATGGCACAGGGTGTCACTCACAAATGCTCAACGTTATTCGGTGTTCCGCATATATCTAGGGGCATAACGATGACACCGTCTTCGTACGCTTCGTCCTCCTGGCCATGAACGGCATCATTATGAACATCGGTGCAACCATTATCAACAGCATTAGCAGCAGATGTACGTATCAATAAGCGTCCCAACGAACCTTGTTCGAGTCGCGTACCCACCGTACAACTGTACCATAAGGAACGCAAAAGCACGCACCACTTATAAATAGATCAGCCTGTGTATTATTATGTCTATTTGTGGCATGGCCACCACGCACAATGCCAGCAGCAGCTACTACACGTGAATGCCTCTACTCCTCTTTTCACCTTTACCTACCCTCTTGCCCCCCACGTTTTGCACTAAAGATTATAGTAGCGTTTTATGATCGGGATTACCGTCGTCCCGCTGCTAAAACCAATCAGGTGACTGACAGCAGAAGCAGCAGCAGCAGCAACAACAATGAACGTGCACTCATCAATACCATGCAGACGTTTAGTTGAAATAGCAAATGACACTTGTTCTTGCATAGATAGATAGATACCCGTTCGTCTTTCTCGACTAGAACCCGTCTTGTAACGTAAAATACGTAGCTTATCGTATGCTGTAAGTGTGTTGTTTGTACGCTTGCTTTCTCATTGTTATTTATTGACTGACGATGCCGCTACGATCGCTGTAGCTATTAGCGCTTCTATCATAGTCCTCACATGCCGGTTGCCTCACGCTCGCAAAAAAAACTACTATATTCTCGTTAAGTGAATGAAGAAACGAGAAGGCCACAGCCCGTACGGATTGTATTGAGCTACCACTGCGGTTTTCAGAGGTGAAAACTGCAATAAACAATAGATGCAATACATTCATGCTTTTTAAGGAAGAGTACAGACCACGCTAACAGCCATAGGGAAACACACAGCAAATTGCCATTATGGCTTTTAGTTGGACGTGCGTGCTTCTGAACGGATTTAATCATGCTTTTATTCATGTCTGGCCGGTAACATGAAAGTGCTAGCCGCAGAGGGAGCAATAGCCGTAGTGGACGCCATGACGGCTTCGTACGCCGTGTTTCGCCGTTCGACCTATAGGGCTAAACGCGTGGACGACGGCATTGCCATCCGTCTCCGTGAGGTCTTCTTTCCCCAATCAACAACTCCGTTGCGACATGAAATGGTTGATCGTATCGTTAAGACCATGGCGAAGACAAGTCGGACAGTTGCGGCAGGTTAGCGACGGCAGTCGGGCACACTTGTTGCAAATAGCGCTTCAATGGTCAAAAAGGAAGAAAATTTGTACGTGTTCAGTGACACTCCTTTAACCCTGGAAAAGCTGACTCGCTAAATGCTACTATGGCCGTTTGATATGGCTACTATGGCCATATGATGGGTGATGATCAGTTAATTTAAAAGGGGATTCGCTTCACTGCACGAGCGTTTTTTACTGGCCTGTTGTTAAGAATATATATGTATACGTATAATAAAGCAGATACAGGATTCAACGGATACTGGTACATATGGATGCTTACAGGTGTTGGACACAATTTCGGCTCACTTCAAGGTTGGCGTTACAAGCCTGGCCAGCTACTGCCGCCGGAAAAAACGTTTTGCCCTAACTACGTTGCTCCCTTGGTCTGTACACGTCGTTTGTAACACCGAGCTAATTCATATATTGTCTCGTTTTATAAGTATTCATGGGGCTTTTCTTCCGTATTATAATACATTGATATGTCCGATATGCTAGGACTGTGTACGTTGAAAAATCGTTAATGTCCAAATACCGACGCCTAAATACACGCCCCTCACACACATGTATAACAGATGAAACGATAACATACGTATATATATACCTGCTATACGTTTCTATCAACAGTTTCATTATATATTATCGATTATACGTGGACACGCATGTCTATTCCTGTTCATGGATGGATCCGTGGAGGACAAAAATTTAGAGCAATTAAATAAATATCTAGATTTTCGACTCTGCTTCAACGGCTCATGCGTGATCGCTGATGTCCAAGTTATATGATCTACCTTATGGCGTCCTAAGACCGCAAGGGCGGACACAGGGATGCCTCCGACTCAACGGTTGTTATCCCGTCAACGAGGCTGAACGGTCGAGCACATACAATCACCGTAGAAATAGGCCGTAAGAAGTGCCCTACCGACACGACCACGAGCGGGATATTTAGGATCTGTCAGTTTTAATGTTTCGACAGGCAAACGAATGACGATATCATGCAAACGTTGCTTGAAGAATGCATTTACGCCAGTATAACAGCCAGCTATTGAAGGTGGCTATGTAGGGCATAAGGATGTGCTGTTCACTGCTTTAGCGTACCGTAAGTGACTGACAAAGAAGAAAAAAGGATTTACATGGCAAAACAATTTTCTGCGGGGTTCGATGGGCGCACAGTGTGTTGAAGACTTGTGTGATCGTCAACGTTGCTCGTTGGGTTCCGAAGAGAAAAATAAGATGATAAACTTCGACTTTATTGGAAACTGGTAACACCGAGAAGTAGCATTATGTACAAGACGCGTAACGACTGAACCCAGTTTATCATGGCCACTGCAGGAGTGTAAAACACTGTGGGACAGTTTCGGCACGAAAGTGCCGTTCTTGTCAATCAAGGCATCCCATCGAAAAGTGGATATGACTATGATACAAAACTTAATTGATACGCATCAACACCTTGCCTCGGTAATGACAATTAGAAGAATAGCGAACGCAGAGGCGCGGATTTTTCGGCAAAAGCCAACTCTATCACATTAGGTTAATAGGACGTCAACAACTCGGCAAGATCGTTAGCATTCTGTAAGCTGTGATACGTGCAACGTTCAGCTTACAACAGGATATCCACACGTGAGCCAATGCAAACTGAAGACCTGTAAATCACCTGACATTAGCTACAACAAGCAGGCAAGCGGATTTGCTTTTTATTATTGTTATAATTATTATGATTTCTCATCTTTTTATTTGTTGACTTCAATTTTTTTCTATTTTTCATCTACTTGTTTAAGCAAGGTATAGCTGTCGTTCGATTTTTGTGTGCGCTTACAGCATCTACCGCCCTGATCGGTCAAACTGACAATTTTATTGTGCATTATATAGCAAACTATTTACGTCAGGTAATTGATGGGGCTAGGCGAGATGGTGCTACTTCGTGACGTTCCTGGTCGCGGTTCAGAATAGCGAAGCCGTTTGGTAAGTGGGCACTACGAACTGCCAATCAATGGAGTTTCCAACTATTCACTGATACTGCTGCTGCTGCTGCTGCTGCTGCTGCTGTCATAAACTGCTACAACAAATGACAACTAACGATTGTAGTGTCGGTGTTTGTAACTAATCCAGTAGTGGCGTCGACCTTCTTCACCGCCTTTGCCCCTTCTTCCATTTGCTACCGGAGGGGCACGCAGATACCGCGCTAACGTGCCCATGTTAAACATAGGGGGCGTTTTAGTACGGGGATTATAATCGGGAGGGCTATCAGGGAAAAGAGTATGAGGCATAGACCAGTTGACTGAATGAACGACGTTTACGCTAGCTTACGGCATTTGCTGAGACAGATGCCCTAATCATAGGCACCGTTCACGGTCGGTCGTTGCCGACCCAACGGCCTAATGCTATCACAATTAACATGACAAAAACCTGCATGAGAAATACCAGGAAATGTGTACGATGGCGTGAAGCGCACTAGCAGCAGACGCACTTATTCGAAGAACAGCAACAGTACCAATGATGGCGTCATAACTGTAGCATTATAGTAGTAGCGCTAAGTCGAAAAGATATAAAGAAGGTAAAAATGGTCGGAAATGGAAAAACAACGAAAGGGATTAGTTATGGGGCGGAAGAGAGGCAATAAGGCCTAGTAATAGTAAGGCCAAGCCAAGAATCAGATTCGAGGGGAAAATTATAAAACCAATTCTATTATTTCGCCAACTTAGCGTCTCGGTTTTCGGTAACGACTTTACACATTCTTTCCTTTATGCTGTTGTTTTGTTTATTAAACTTGTTTCAGTTAATTTTGCTGTGTCAATCTGTGTAGTAACGAGCTGATTTACTTTGAGGGTAGCCCGCGAAGCATGAACATCAACTTACTCATTTAATTTCTAGTTTTCATAAGTTTAATTTCATTTGCTATTGTTGTCGGTCATTATTAACTTAGGCTTTTCTTTTTTTCAGTGCGTTCAACCGTTAGATGTATTGCCACAAACGCACCTTTCCTGTCAACAAGTGGTCAAGCGTCAGCGTCGGTCTGGCTCGTTAACAATTGAATCCCAAGTGATATCAACGCCAGTATTTTTCGTTGTCGAGCAACGAGTCACATACAAAGAACAATTGGAGTAAGGGAAAGATGATATATCACGGACGGTCCCTTTGATTCTACTGTGGAAGCACAACATAGGAAGTGGTAAAACGGAAGAAAAACAAGCCACAACTGACGATATCCAAAGGAGTTTCATCTGGCCAGGTTTCCCTAACGCTTCAAGCTTTGTTAAGAATCACAAAATCTGATTCATGTACGTAGCTCGTGTTTTATCTAAATCAGGCTCTATTTCAGCAAATAACGCTAGTAGTTAAATTTGTGAAATAAACGAAGAAACTTGAAGGCAAACCGATCTTAATCAGTAAGCAAGTGTACCTGTGCATCCTGTATTTGTATATGTGTACGTCTATCCGATTAACAAATGCTTTTTATATTCGAATTTATCTCAATATATAATGTACGATGTATACGATTTGCGGACAATGCGATCAATAACGTGTATTAACTACAGGTCCATATAGGTGTTGGAGTCATCCATAATATCTTATTGGATATTCACGTATATGCAAGAAACTGTACACATTTTTCCGTGTTTTGTCGGCGTGAAAAAAAAAATCCGTCATCGATGGCAATGGTGCCCGAATGTATAGAAGCAGTAACTGGCCACAATACCATGACAATAACGTTATCATGAATACATGATATGATCCATCCAGGTCGAAGATGGTGAATCGACTGAAGTTTATCATTTTGTTATGGAAAAACATCATTGCTAAGCGTTATCTGATAATATGTCATTAATTCTAAATTGATTCGCATTTTCTATTATATCTATTGCTTTTATCATATATGTTCTAATTGGTAATTTTGCTCCAATAAGAAATTTACTATTGAAAGAAACCGTATCAGTGCCTTTACAACGTAAATTACGTGGTGGAAAAATATTGACCGTTTTTCTAGCCAGATGGCTTTAAAATCGTTTAGCCCAGGTCATCTGGGCCACAGGTCGGCATTAATGTCATTTGAAAGCTGAAATTCGACAGTAGTTATTGTTTGGATGTTTTCAATCAGGCTTAGGCAAAAGCGTCTTAAAGATGAATGAAAATTTTGCTATATTTTTCGATGTTTTCACAATAGAGACACGAATGCTACCCAGGCCCATAAAAAAATCGTCCTATTAATGGTCGAGACGCGTTATCGGAAGGAACGGCTCAAAGCTGGTTCTGTCGCTTTCGCTCTGGAGATTTCGATGTGAAGGTGATCCCCGTAGTGGTCGACCAATTATGAAATTAGTACGAAAATTGACCATGATCGGCACCTCAGTAGCCATTATACCGCCAAGCAGCTAAACACTGACAATCGAACGATCTTGAACCGTTTGAGGAAGGCTAGCTAGAAAAAAAAAAGCTGAATTTTGCTTGCCATACAAAAAACTGACTGGGACGCATTTCTATCTTCGAAACACTACAGAAGCTCAATGGAATTGAGCTACTTCTAAAGCAGTTAATCGCAACTGATCAAAAGTGGATTACATATAACAATGATGTTCAAATAAGAAACAATGTGTTTTTCAAAAATTTGCGCCGGTGCCTAGATCGATACCAAGCCAGAGCAGGTGATATTGTGTATTTAGTAGGGTTGGAGAAAGGTCGTGGACAGTGATGCACTGCCGCCCAGCGAAACGAACCTCTAACATTTTACCAATTAGTACGATTACAACAAGTTATCGAGAAATATCGATCGAAACTACAGAAAAGCAGCGGGTCCAACTTTGGCTACACATTAAAACTTTTGGCGACATTTTGATCTTCACCATAGGACTGTTATCATCTCTTTCGGTCTCTACAGAACTCCCCTAGTAATGTTAACTTAATTTCAATGGAGGAACTCAAAAATAGCTTTTTGTCCAAAGGCCACAAAGGTTCTGCAATACTCTAATTATTGTGTTATCTGAAAAATGACACAGGATTATCGATTGAAATCATCCACATTTAGATTATTAATGATATTTTTAGCCTATCTATTATCGCTAGCCTGAAATAGATCAGGCGAAAAAAATTGCTCTTGATAGTTAATACATAGTTGACATTGATTGTTACTCGATGTTTTCTATCAACATGAAAACTAGTCACGTACTATCGTGTTGACAAAAATTAACCAATTGTATCACTGCACGTAAACCTTAAGCTACCTGTTAGTAGCTTCTGTGTCATGTTTGTTACTTTTTAATAACGTGACAATGGGCGGATGGACGACTTCATTGTAAAGCTCAGTTGGAACCTAAGAAACGTGATGATGAATGATCTCTGCAACGTTGGTACAGTATCGATAAAAAGGCTTATATGCCCATAGATACGTCTCATAGTAATAGAAAAATAAAAAGTTAGATATATATATATAGTATTTAGTTCATACGTGTCGTATTGCGACACCAGGTACAGTTAGGGAAAATGTCACACACAAAAACCTGTTTATTGATGAAACAGCTGTAGCGATAGCCGCGACTCATTTTCATATCAGAGCGTCAATAGGAACGGTTTTCAGACTCAGGGTGTCACCAACAAACATGGATATTTTTATCCCATCCGACTAGAAGATTAGTCACCCCGTGAAGCTGTGATCGGAAGAGCTGAAAATGTAAGCGGATCCATTTCGATGGCTAAAGAACAGCTGTATCCGAGAGCAGGAGCGGAAATTATAAAGTAACCCGTATAAACTCTATAACCTTCAGCCAATTATGAACAGATATATTCCATACGTGGTGTAATTAGAGTTATTTAAGTTTACTCACACCTTTTAGGATTTTCATATTTTTGTATGGACGGCTATTGGACTATCGGTCAATTTTTGCAGAGGACACGATGTAGGCTCAATGAAAACCAAGCTTAGTGAATGCTTGTTAGATGAACCCCGTTCGTCGCAACAGGGACCGTTGCGCTAAGTTAACTAAGTTAGTTAGAAAAGACTTTGTGGATGGTAAAATGTCCTCTATCGAAATATTGGTGGCCTGTATAACTTCTATGTAGCAGTTCTGTCATCGACAAAATCAATTGCGATTACGTTGAATCGCTAGAGATAATACGGTAACGAAATCAAGAACGGACAGTATGAAAACGGGATCGTTCTGGTTGCGATGCGAAAGCGCCGAGCGTGCTGGAAGTCTAGATTCGGGCAGGATGTGAATTCTCTATTTACTAATAGAAAAAAATAAGGCTCGCTATATCAAATCTGTAAAAACTTATCGCCCATCTGTTTACGGGTTAGTAGAAGCACTGAGATTCTCAGCTAATTTAGTTTCTCGCTGCTTTCAAATAATTACGAATACACATGAACTAATATTTACACTATAAAAATTCTTGAAGATCTTCAACTAAGTTATGATACGTAAAAGTTTTTCTGAAGTTACTAAAACACTCGAATATTATAATTGACTGAAGCAAATTCAATTCATTAATAATAATATTATATATAATTATTATTGCGTCGATGGAGATAAACACGCGGATTTGAATGTATTAGATTGGTTTCGTGTCGTGACTGTGAACGCCCGTGGTTAGAAAATCACGGGCGTTCACAGTCGACAGACGACATCGTCATCATCGGACCGTTGTCCAAATGAATTCAATAACAACAAATGGCTATAATTTACTGAGGAATTGTACGAATGCAATTTAATCAATGGCTAAATTTAACTTACGATACATCTTTTCGCAGCTGAGTCAAGGCTAAGCTTTGTAACTGATCACGAAGACACTTCAGTGTCGATATGATACAACGATTAGGTAAACTGTCTGCATCCAGCATGAAGCTCCACTTGGATATATTTCGTCTTTGATGGGTCGGCATGATTGTACCCACGCGTTATCCTTACACTATAGTTTACCCATTGTGTGCCATGGTGGAATCGAGCATTAGCCTATTTGTCTGCGGAGAGCAATGGAATAGGTCTAACTGAAGCTGTCTCCGTGTGCGCTCTACTGTGCCTCGTGGGAAATAACGTCACTACTCTGCGTGACCAGCGACTAGGTCTCGTAGCAGCCTATGTTCGGCCGGCTGATCCACAATCAACATACGTAAAGGTGGAAAGACTCATCAGTGTACAACGCTATTTCTCGATTATTGTTTGCGGCTTCAACGTCGCCTCGACCAGCCGAACCCAATATTTCTCTAGACACGGTTGCGCGCCTCAGTTGCTTGACTTAAATCCGCCCCGACACCGACTTCCCTAGAACATGTAGGAAATTCTGCCATCCATATATCTGCGACGAACGTGATTAATAACAGGGTAAAGTTTCAGGGTAAGGTAACAAGAATTCGTGTTAATATACCAGTGGCGATAGATTTCACTAAATTGCAATTGCGCCAAGCTCCGACGCAATGTCTAGATGTAGGTAAGCTCCTGGAACGTATACACGAAGTTCCCCCTATGCCTGATGTGGTGAACACTGAAACTTATGCGCAGCATCTGTTTCAAGTTCTCTGTTGCTTTTTCGTGCCCCCTGGAAATACGGGCCGCGGTTCAACTATAATTGCAACCTTGTCTAAAGGGCCCAGAAGGTCAGAGTGGCCGAGGTACAGCTTGAGTTCCGCCCTTTGCCTCCGTTTTTGAAAAGATCTGTCGAGGAATATAATACGTTCAGTACCTTGAACGGCTGGAAACATGTTTGATCGCCGCTGCAGCACGTCAACCGTACGTGTCAACGTAAGTGGCTAACGAAGAAGGCGGTTCGGTAGCTCGTCCTACTGCGCTGGACGGTACAATTTAATAATAGTCTAAACACTGACGCAGTCGCAGCCTAGGGGAAGGATGGTATCCTGTTAGTGATTTCCAAGGGAAAGGGCGATTTAAGCGCCCTCTATCGTGGCGGGCGTAGCGGAGAAAAGTGTTTGTTTGTAAGCTGCTTTCTCGTTTGCTGACTAAGAAACAAAATAGCTGTATAGAAAGCGTACGTGCTAGTCCAATGGAGCGATATGAATTCCAAAGAACATCCTACGGAAAAAACGTCAAGAGAGTACTAGCCATCTCGCGTAATCTTATGTGGTAGTTGTCGACCCCAAAGCCTCAGCCTTCGGCTAGGCGTCTAGGTCCAAGGTTATGTTCACGGTGGCTGAGGTAGGTGCCTTAGTAAATATATTCAATCTTCCCTCTGCAATTCTCTCCGCAGGATCTGCAAATTGTTTCGGGAAAGCAGAATAATCATCGACGACGAAGTGACCGAATTCCCATCCTTTATACAGATAACCGGCCTGGCTCAAAGAGACAGCCTAAGCCCATTCTTATTCTTGGCGTTCCTGACAAAATAAGAGAGCCGAAAAATCAGCTATTTCGTATGCGGACGATTTGGTGATACGGGAATCAGACAGGTTTCAAATGCAGCAAGCTCTAGCCCAATGTCACACGGCAGCCACGGAAATAGGATTTACTGTAAATTTGACTTAAATGACCACAGACGATGAAGTTTAGAAGGGAAACCAGGACGGCAGTTACTGATGTCTTGTACTTTCTTAGGTTGCCTCCTGCCTACGTAAACCGGTCTCCTTTACCCAGGATCACTTTTCTCCGAGAACGACAGAAGTTTCATTGCGCACGAAAGATGTAGGAAGGTAGCATTGGTCGTATCGCTTTATCGCTTGTCCCTCACAAGCGCTTTAACTTCTAACGTAGCTCTGATCGTAATAACTGGATAGGCGTCACTTGGAACGAGCTTACAATGGAGAGCTACGAACCGCTAAATTGCGTTAAAAGTGCACCGGAACCACACATAATGACCCAAAATCACCTCGAGTATCTCCTGGCCAACCTACTACCACCCTCTGAGAACTTATACTGCTGCTTAGAACTCCCAGCAACGAAAATGGTTAGGACAAGCCTCAAGAACTAGGAGTAAAAATTCGCGAGGATTAATGGGGGTTCCTTGTGTCGGATGCGAAACAACGTAAGAAATAGGACAAACCGGTTAAACAGACATATCGTTACTTGCTTTGCCGTGCATGGGTTACACAATAAATTTTGTAAGGAAGCCAGGTTTCTATAAACTTAATGATATGTACGGGTGGTGCAGATGCGGGATTTCGTATATCCTCTTTGATATTGGGATATTACGTGACTGACTTGTATTTAGCAGCAGAAATGAAAAATAAGATTCGATTTATTGATAATTCTACTGCAACGGTTGATAAGATTGATTGGTGCAAATGTATTATGTATGCTATTATTTTGTGCTGTATCTCTATGACGCTTGCTACTGATTAAGCGTCTATTTAGGCTAGATTTGATGACCACGCGTGTTTCCATGAAAAGTAAGTTGGGCATTCTTCGCCAATACCCAACTTACTTTTCAGCACCCAGTCAACATTTATGTTGACAGTCGAGCCAGAGCTAAACTGAAATAGTCATTGTTTCCGCAAGTCGATGTATTATACTGGAAGGTACGAAACGCATTTAAAAGGCCTGGCAGACTTAGTACAATCGGTCGCTTAGAGCCTGTTCTTGACCGCAGTGCTACAAGTTAAGACCGCAGAACTAGCTGCAAATCCGCCTAAAACTGCTTCGAATACGTACAGGAATATATATTTAAACTATTGTTATGCCTACAAATCTATTCAGCAGGAAGGTTTTTGTGTCGGTTCTATTTACTTTGTATAGCATTATAGCTCTCAGGGAACAGCCTGGTGGTCGTCATATTTTTGTCAAAAAGAAATTTTCTTCTATTCGGATTTTTTTTCTAGTTATCAGATCTCTCTTAGAATAGATATAGCCAACTTTAATTTCCGCTTATGATGTTTTGGTTCATTTGGGAATTCATCTTATTCATGATATGACTTCCGACAGCTAGGACCTAAGCTCAAATACGCGCTGGCAGAAAATGCCAACAAGAATCGTTCTGAAAATCGCAATATTCCGGAGCGCGCAACTCGGTATCCTTCCGCTATCGATTACATTGGTTATACAAGCTTGGTCCTGTTTATAAAAACTGTAAACAATAAAACTTATATATTTATTTAGCGAGTGTACAAACGGCGATTCTGACCATTGTTCCGTTCCAGAAGCAGAAAAGAGGAAGACATCCTGTCGTCATTGACGAATCTCCTGCGAGAAGTGTTTGTGATGAGGTAACATTAAACGGGATGGGGATTTGTTTAAAGCCCGATTCAGCAAGCAGTTCCTGGCGGAAACCTTGCACCTAAAATAAGCACCATTGACCTGTTGACAAGTTTCAATCAGGTGCGTTTTCCTTTTAGCATAAGTAAAACTGCCTTCTGGTTTTTATTCCAATATCTACTCTAGCAACAAATAAATCGTATATTGATGAGAACCTACATGGAAAGAAATTCACAATCAAACGTTGCTAAAACGTACACTGCAGTCAGGACAAAATCAATTATGGCTTTATGAAAAAAATGGATAAGTCAGTTAACATTTTGCCGCAACAGGAGTCAGCAGTTTAGAATGTTAGTGGCCTTAGGGGCCTTCTCCCTTGTTGTGTCAATTAGTTGCATTAGTTCAGCTGGACTTGTAATGCACTGATTTATTTGTACGTTTTTGTTTCTGTGATTTTATTGCGATTTCTTGCTCCGTCGATAATTTACCTTGGTTCTTCTCTACGCCTTTCGACGATGTTGATGTAAAGCTGAGTAGCATTAAGAAAAAATAAAGTTTGAGCGTAACACACAACAGCGGTTACAATCGTAGTCAGTATCAGTAAAAATCCAATTTACCTTTGCCACATTGTTGTCAATAAATCACTTGTCACTCGTCGTCGCCTTTTTGCACTTACCCAAAGAGTCAATTGTCCGAGCTCCGACTACGCCACTGTACGCCTAGATGTATGTAACAAATTATATATCTGACAAAAAGAAAAATACTTATAAGCAACTTCTTGAGAGTGAACCTCAACAACGCTGGCTGGCATGAAGTAACGAAACAGAGTAAAACGGTGAAGATAATCGATTACCTATAGGAAGACGTCAACAAAAAAGCAGCATAGCTCGAAAATTGCGAAGACGCTACGGAACCCCAACTAAACCCAGAAGTATGCATGAACGGACTACAAATATTGCGAGTAGCTGATTGAAGGTAGGAGTGAAACGAAAGCCGATGTCGAAAAAGGAAAATAAAGACATATTCTGCCAGTAGGCGAGATTAAATATAAGTAATGAAATGGCAAAACATAGAATCCTACTCAGGACAGCTATATCAGTCTGTTTTTGGGCATTGTGCTATCAGCAGCGTTCATCTGCCGAAAGAACAAAGGTCCCCAAATTAGCTCCATTCAGTTCCACTTCTTCGACACACGCAACATTGACGGCGGCACTGGCTGTCGCGTTTTTTTTCTCCTCTTTCCTGTTTTCGCAGGCGATCATAAATCGTACGTGAAGAGGACTGCTATATGCAGTCGACGAGTATTAAGACTGATACATTGGTCGGGGCCTACAGTAAATGATTTCACTGTTTTCCTGTATAATAGATGCGTTTCACAGTCTGTGTATATGGGTGTACATTTGTTTAAGTTCACACCAGGTTGTCGATATGAATTCAGAACCATTCAGAACCGGTATTCGGTCGGGTGGCATCGATTTCGTTTACACCCGCTAATACATGAAATATGTATTGGAGAATGAGGGATAAAAAATTATAAGTGAATTAGGTCACGAACAAATGTTACGCTCCTAAGTAGAATGAATCCCGAAGTTTATTTCGAGGACAATCGGACAATTCCTTCGTATATATGTATCACCAGCCAACAGCGACCAGAAGAAGGCTTCCTGTACAGTATCTTTTGCAGAGAGCCAAAGAGTCTTGCTAAGCGAACAGAGAATATTCAGCCGAAAGGAAAAGGCGTTTAGTTAGTAAAGAGAGCATCGACTTACAACTCGTCTGAATACAAAGAAACAAAGACGTCATCAAATTCAGCTGACAGATGATGATAACCATCAGCAGGATCATCACCACGAACCTCGTGACAATAGCCATCATAAGAGAGTGGAAGCGATGAAAGTAGGATGATGATCGTAATAATAGTGGTGGTGCAGAAAATAACAATATTTGCTATAAATATTATATAACGATTACACTTTTGAAGGTATGTTACCATTGTTGTCGTTTGTAATAGAGTGACAGGTAGAACGATTATACCCTTTACTAGCGAAAGGATACAACAACTCACATCGATGTCTAAAAATGTCTGCTGAAGAAGGGTTGTCGAAAAAGTTCTCATGAGCACACAAAGTTGCTGACGTACCTGAGCCATGCGCCGGTCAGTTTCATAGCTTGGGCATGGGAAAGAGTTCTGGCAAACCTTCCCGCCAGCCCGCATTACCGGTGGCGCCCTCTACGCTGCTACGGCAAACTAACTGAAATGAATTGGTGCAAGACTACCGTTTTTGCCCCAGGGTGGCGCTGCGAACATTATTTTGACGAAGGAATAGTGTAGCAACGTTATATGGCACTGCTATGGTATTTCAGTTAGATAGGCAACAGTACCATAATTGTAGAAGCAGACAGTATAGTAAAAACAAGGAAAACTAACTTCGACTTAGCTACAAGGTTGTGTAATATAGATGAAGTTTATTTTAAGTCGTAGGCGAAAGAATCTATTTACCGGACGTGGCATCCGAGGTATATAGAAGTTTTTAGTAAAACTGTCTGATTAAGATTATAGAAGTGCATTTAACTTTTAAGTAACTCCCTGCGCGTTCGCAGCTTGATTAGTTATCGACCGTTTTATTCCTCACTACGGTTCATAGGACTTTTAATCAGACTTGTATAACAGCGGACAGCAAGTAAATTGACTATAATCCTACGTCACTTTAGGTTGTTACTGAAAATAAGAATCATTCTCTCATAAAGTTGGAATAAGCAATGAAAATCTCATGTTGGTTATCTATTCACGCGTATGAATGCCTATTGAAAGAAACCCCTTGTTCGCTATGCAGGTATGATGTGCGCCTCTTGGAGTTTTTTTTTATACGTGAACCACCAAGGCACCGTAGAAACAGCGCCAACAGTTGTGCCTGTGTGGGGCCTCATGGCATAAGGCAAAAACGAACGAAGTACGGTTTGGTCGCGTGTCCAAGACGACCGACAGTGGAGGGTGAGTACCACTCACGGTTCAAGTGCGTTTCGTTCTATCTACCTCGATCGCTGCTTGGCTGGACCCCAGATAAGACACATTCACATAACAGGACTGAAATGCGCGGAGAGGTCAATGAGATTCAGTAGACTGTCTTTAAGATTCATTTGTAACAATTAGTATATTTCAATATACTAACAATTAATCATATTTCATTTATATATCTTGAAGAAATAAGAATTCTGTTAACTGACTATGGTTCTCGTCGTCACTTTTTCTACGGAGATAACCCAAACAATTCCCATAAAAGCACTGGCTAAGGCTATATACACGAAAAATTCAAACAGAGTGCAATTCCTATAAACTACTGAATGCTACCGGAACTACTGAGTCAGCAAATGACAAACTCCCGCTAATATCCGGATTTCGTTGCATATAAACTATTAAAAGATATCATACATATGCTTCATATGTTTAATAGCTTTACTATTGTTCGCGATCTAACGTTATTTTATTATATAGCAAAGCCAACTAAAAAAATTATCAGCTTAATTTCCTAAGGATTGATTCTTTGCCCCTGCTTTTGTAGCGCTCCGTATATAATTTATACAAATACCGGAGCGATGGCAGTAGATAATAACAGTAATAGAAAACGGCTCAAAATCAATCCGTGCCTGGAACGCTATAGCAGTTAACGTTCTTTATAGACGCGAGAACTCTTTTCTTTCGGTCCCCTCCAGTGGCTGCAGCTCCTGCCGATAAAGAATAAAGGTAGTACTTTGTTACTTAACCGAAGTACCGAATTTATTGAATGAGCATGTACCGAGATAAACGTAATGGACCTTTTAAAAATGAGACGTTTTGGGCGAAAGACAAAGGATAACGTCTGTTAAGAAAAGAAGCCACAGACATGCAATGCTTTTGCCCTCCACGTTTGTTTTATGCTATGATATGTGCTCAAAATTTTGATAACGTAAACTGAGTTTGTTGAGTTTCGCCGCTATCCAGCTCGACGTGTCTGATGTGGGGCACAGTTGTGTCAACGATGGCGACGACTACAACGCTTAGTGTAGCTGTGAAAATGCAATAAAAGGCACATAGAACAAGTTCACATATACACATAAGCCATCGTACTCACATGAACATAACCCAAGCCCAGAATTTTCATTCTGAGCAAACTTTATTAATTGTTGCCAAAACATGAATATGCCAGCTAGCAAATAATGAGTCCATATGCAAACGTCTAATAATGACGACAACCATATACCTTTCAATTTCGGTAAGTAGAATCTTGGAAACAGTAGGTAACGCGTTTGCTTAGTCGGTTTGACGTTATGAGGCTTGCGTGAGGTAGTAACGTGTCGGTGGTTTGTGGTTGGCCACCAGTGGCTTATGTTGTCAGCCGTAGTTAGCAGTAAATAAAAAAAATGACCAGACTATGGTTTATGGGACGGTCGTTGGGATCATTATCTGACCTAAATAGCATCACAGTAGAAGATCGAGTGGTATTCGAAGCAAAATATTGACCTTGGTAAAGAAATAACACGGTGAATTAGGACCACTACCATTTGTCTGAGCATGTTTCTTGAAGAACGTCAATGAGCGTCAGGTGTGCAATTTAGTGGAACGACGCCTGAACTGTTGCCCTCTTCAGGCCAACGCTCTTGTTTTACAGGAAATAGTACAGTCGAAGACATCTATGAAACTCAATAAATAAGCGATCTGAAATGAAAACAAGTAAACGAACATATAGCCTCTGGCATTCCTGAACCAATATGGTCGTAAGTAATGGAAGGCTATATTCATTAATTGTACAACAATTTTCATCCCTACAAAATAACCACGAGCCTTTTAAATGCCTATTCTGTTATTTCTTAGGTCAAGAAAAATCTTTTTCGGGAAAATGCCTCAAGTGGTTCAGGGCAGCATTCAGTAGCTAGGTTAGCGCAATTCGATGATCGCAGACTTGAAGTTTAACTTGCTTAATTGTCTGGCTATATCGTTTCTGTCACTGGATCACAACTTTCTTGGATGGACACTGTGCTAGGTCAGTTTGTCTCAGCGTTTTTCTCGATGTGCGTCATTTTCATTGAATGAATTCAGCTTGCTAAGTTATATTTGTCTACATTTAATCATGCGTCTAGTTTCTTAATAGCTAACACGATAAACTGAAGACCATTTGAGAGAGAGAGAGCGCTCGCATAAATCGACCCATGGCGCTCGAGTGTGCTGTGGTCATAGCGGCAGGTAGAGACATAACGTTTGAGGTTCAGATCATAAAATATCGTCAAACACGAAATCATCTTCTTACAGTTATACCATACTTAAGTGCTATTAATTTACAAGCAAGTTTAAGTGCGACCATTGTCTTTAATTAACGACGTTCTGCGTATCGGCGCGTTTTATTCTACACACTAGTACGCTTTTAGATGTTTTAATCACGTAACTTTTTACGCACGCGCACACATTCAAAACATGGACGGATAAATAACGAGAATGAAAATTGTAATGGGCCTGCTAGCTTGGCTATTTGTTGATGACTAAGGCCTGTTCATTCAACGTTTTGTCTGTCCTAATTACGTACGTGCACTACCGTGTCTGCGGTAATGCAAGTGCACTTTGTTTCTATAAGAGAACACTTCGTGACCCCGCCACCGGATATCGTCAACAATAGTAGCTTTCTTTTGCGCTTACCACAAAACAGATCCATTCTATATGATGGTCGCTTACAGAGTAGTCAAGAAACGCCGTGGGCTAAACAAAGCCCCCAAGCAAAACCTTTAGTAAAAGCTGCGACATCAGTGGCTAACAGCTAAATGACTTTACCATTGGTTGCTATACAGCGTTAGTTGGCAAGCTGCTAATTTTATAGACGTGCAGCACGCTATACATGTACGTGTATATGTGAGTGGTACCTATCAGCAGCGCAGGTTTTTTCAATCTCCAATTCCTGTTTTACGAAGCTCGTAGCGTTAAGTGACCGAATATCAATCTCATTTGCGGTTCATATAGGGATGCAAGCGAGACCTGCGTAATAGAACAGGACGGAATCAAGCATAAACTTAACCTTTCTCAACACTGATAATTGAATTGGCTGACGCAGCTGCAATGCAATTTTTTTCACTGACGGTAGTGTGTGTGCATGATGCAAAATGTTTTTATGTCGGCCAGTATCTCTTGTACGGCAGAATTGCGATAAGTTTTTTCCCTCCAGAAGAGCGGGATCAAACAAAAGCAAGAACGAACATAGAAAAAAAAAAAAAAGGGTAACAGATATAACCAGATTTAATTAAATCGAACTTCATCTTTTTTTTTTTTGTTCATGAAGGGCAACGGCATCGATGTTAGATGCGCCTCTCCTAATTTTTGTGATTTTAAGCTTTGCGGCAAAAATATTACGTCGATCGTGTACTCCTTCTAAATGAATTAATAAGAAGCTTAAATTCTCACCACGTGTACAGCCCAGGATGAAGTCTGTTCGAATGAAGGGTTTTGTTACCCAATACGTCGACGGGAAAATACATTATTATCTTGGTTTAGCAATAACTGTCGACGATGAAAGGAAACAGCTATGGTTATATGTTTCTATTGGCTCTAATGAACATTGTTGTTATTCAGCATTAAGCTGTAGTAATAATAACATCCTAATCGATAGCGGAGTAACTAGCAATAGTAGCCGCGATTCGAAACATGTTCATGTAAGGACTCTGGTAGGAAGGAAGTCTCAGGAAGGCACAGAAACCTTGTCGGCAGCATTGACCAGCATAACACGTGAACGAGCTTCTCTAGTTACGAATTTGAAGAACTAAAATCGTTATTACGGATGTTTATACATTCTAACTGGTACCTGCAAATCTCGCTGTTAGCAATTTCGTGATACCCTTGTGAGCCCTTTGTTTTTCGACGAATTGTACACTGTATTTTTTTGGGTCTATACAATAATACGCCCATTTTCCCTTTTTTCCCATTTTCTCTTTTTTCAAAGCATCCCGCGTTCTTCGTTCACTTACTAATTAACCAAGCATTTCTATATGACATAGACGGGTCTCTAGAAAATCATCGATGTACAAATTTCTGGTTCAGTTGTAATGTTGCTTCTTAAAACACATCTTCAACAGTAAATATGTTTGATAGTTTCGCTGTGAATTTTACCTAGGAAAAACAGATGATATAGATTAATTTTGGCTTCTTTTCTAAGCGGTAAAAACCTTGTAAGGTTCGTCATATTCCGATTGACTATTGGTCTGCAAGATATTGCATTTATTCAAAGCGTAAATTGCAAAAGCTATAAGAGCAAAAGTTTCGTAAGCTACCTCTGATTATCAGAACTTTTCGTCCATCATTCATTGCGTTCCTGTATTATACTCAATTTTCGTCGTCTCCAAGGAGAACAACGCTGATACGCTTTTGTTTCTGGTGGGACGCGTTTTATGACCAGTCTTTTCCACATATAAGTGACAGAAATTTTGGAAAACTTTGACTTCAGGTGACGTCAAGACATGATTCCATTGACAAATTATGGGGTAGGTAACACAGCCTACAATGATAGCGGTAGAAGAATTGCGGGCATAGTTAGGGATCAGACTCTTTGTCCAGTTGGTCGTTGGCCCTGCGATGCCCTCGCGTAGTTCAAACAAGTTCACCGCTATAATAGCAAGAATAAGAAGCACAATAACTAAAATAGCCATAATAATATAACAAATACGCTGACCACAATACCGAGCTAAAATAATAAGTAAAATGCATTGTCGCAAGGTCGCAAAACTTGTTGGGCGTTTCGAAATAGCGCCCTCTCGCGTCAAAAACAACCAAACGCACATACGGACAAAAGAACGTCGCGCCCACAATAGTTAACCATAAACATACAAGACAAACACGGATGTACAGGTTCTCCTAACCCAACCTCGATATATATTCCGGCACAATGATGCCATTTTAATCACTTGATTATATTTTGCATCGTCGAGAAGCTGCAGGGCAAACTCTGCCTTCTTTAAATAGCTTTTTTATAGCCCTTCTTCGTCCCCAACGTATCCATCTCTGCGTCATACGGTTGTTCTGTCACGCCATATTCGACTGTGTCTGTACTGCCTATCGTATTGGTATTTGTGCACATTCACTGTAGGTAGTGCATTTGCATTCGGTACTATTTGATCGAGTAATAGCTAAGTGTGGCTGGCTTTGAAGAATGGCCACTAATGATGTAGCAGTATGAGATAGAAGCAACAAATGAACATGGAAAAATTGTTTAGCAATCTGCCGCGCTTTGCGGTCGATTGGGAATTTTTTTTTGTCGGGTTTCGCTTATTGGATAGAAAAATAGAGTTATCCAGTATATGTTTTTGTCAACATTTATGGCAAACGCTCTTAGCGACGTCCGCAGTAATGGATGTTTCACACAATATATGGCTAGCGTGTCGTTATCGTTCGGTATGCGCAGGTCTATTTACCAACCGTGGATGAGGTAAGCTCAAACTAAACAGCGACACGGAACGTACGGGTCGACCAATATAATAATAGATCCATCGTTTCGTTTTATTTTCCCCTCGACTATTTTTACTGTCCATCTTGGAAACTACGATTAATCGTTGACAATATCATTTTCATAGCAATTAACAGTCGCTTCATGCACTGGTGTCGTTTCGTTTGAGCAAACGCGAACGGCGCTCATAGCCGCTAGATCTTTGCAACGAAAAACTACAGTTTGCCGATTGCTCCACCGACCGTGCCAGCAATGCAGCAAATACTCTCTTTTCTCGAGTATTCGAAGTTTTGATACGTTTCACATTTTATGAAAGTAATTTGTCTGTTCCTCTAGCCGCCATGTTCGATCTATGTATAGCGACGTGGGGACATGCAACGTTAGTCCAACGGCACAAGGGGGTCCAGTGGGATGTGTGCAGCTCCACCCCGTTCCCACAAGAAACAATAACATCAACAAACATATCGTAATCAATACGAGCATCGGAATCAATATCGATGACAGCTGTGATTGTGACAAACAGTAATACTAAATAACGGCATTAGTTTACTGAGTCAGAAGTGCGTACGGGAGAACGGCAAAGATATCGTCAAAAGCATTAATGGATTTTCTCATAGCGCTTCTTGCACCAAGTACCTGCTGTTGAGCACGGAAGGCGAAGACGCTACAGGACGACCGGTAGGACATAACTCAATGTAAACGTCATGAAAACATTATGATCGTTTTGAGATGAGGGACGCCGCAAATACAAACAAGCAGATTAGACGCCATCGGTATTAGGAAGAGCTACGTCGAGCCAATTGTGTTCACAAATTCTTACTCTCTTCGTCGATGTGTCGCGTTTACGTTAGACGACGGCTTCACGTAAGAAAGGCGCACACAGGAAATATGAGGACAGAAACTTAACATACGTAGAGAGTTAGAGGGGATTTAAAATGGGATGCTATGTATACGCTACTGGTGGATAATCTTCACCATGGGAATTATTAGAGATAATGGGTAATACGTGGCTTTTACGGTCCATCTGCTTTTCCGATATGTGAAGTCGATGTCTTCAACAAAGCTCTATCATGAGCATCCTTTTTACATTTATGTGGCTAACGGCTAATCACGATTTATGACTCGAGGTTTCAATTTCAGATTATGGGTGAAATAAAAGCGACTATATCTTCACCCTTACCTCTCTCTTTTCTAAATGAAATGATAATTTCAGCCATTAAAATTCACAGCCACCTGTATAACACATATAATAACGCGTATTATTTTATTATTGTTATTATCGTCATCGTAACCCCCTACAACTTTGTTCGTTGTAAAAACTATTCAATGATCTTGTGTGAAATCTGTTTGCTTTGCATAGCGTCTACTTCGTTTTGGCACTATGCCAATTTCAAGTTCTGGCTGAATAATATTCACACATTCTGGTAGCATAATGCTGCCGGGTTGTATGTGCGTTTTCATCTATGAACAATCTACGGTGGCATCGTCTTGAAGGAAAGTGTTGCAAGAAAGTATAGATGATACGACAGCATCAGGCGAGACTAAACCAACTTTCTAAATAGCACAAGTTAGCTGCGATACGCCATCTGCGCACTAGTATTCCTTCTAGCACAGAGACTTCGAGAGAGAGAAACATCACTTATCTTATCGGCTGCGGGGGGCAAAATTGTAGGCTTCGCTTTGTTGTTTTAGATATTGTATACTTGTTCGACGCGATTTTTCTGCAAGCGGCAATTCTTTAATAGATGAGGATAATACTGTCGTAGCGTGGCCGTAGCAAAAA
Source organism: Varroa jacobsoni (assembly GCF_002532875.2). Classification (NCBI taxonomy): domain Eukaryota; kingdom Metazoa; phylum Arthropoda; class Arachnida; order Mesostigmata; family Varroidae; genus Varroa; species Varroa jacobsoni. The sequence continues at coordinate 76,432 of NW_019214433.1, read as the reverse complement.
AAGACAACTAGAGAAAGGTGCAAGATCGTCGCGTCCAAAATAAACGGGAGCAGTACCTGGACGCATGCCTAAGTATCAACCAGAATTCAATATGGGGCTGCCGGTTACCTCGCTACATAATGATCCAACGTTGTTCCGCAGCGAGCTTTCGATTATGTCTTTTTGTTTGTTTCACCTCATCGAGTAGGAGCCGTTTTGGCCCGTCAAATTTGCTAACATGAGGGTTCCGGCCGTCTACTAATTGTACAGCCATTTTCGATCGTACACCTATTAGCGCACAACTTAGACTGATAAAGTCGTGCTTTACGCACGGACGTATTCATATCACTCCAAATACACAATGATAACAGCCATTCGACTAGAAACGGCAACTGAAGACGTCTCATAAACGAATTCGTATGGTACGAGTAGGAGCTGACGCCACTGAAAAGTATTCGATGATAGCCGCGGCTGGCCTAAAGCGTTATTATTATCACCGACTGGTTTAGCCTGCAGGCGATTCGGATAACTTTCAAAGCTGACTAGCGAGAGAAAGTACCAACAGCTTGCAGCTCGTATATATAGCTAGGCAAAACTATAGCATGATTAACATAAACAATGAAGTATGTATCATTACGCTCGACCAACCTAAACTAGGTATATCCACTGCTGTAGGTATTATATATTCGGTACGGACTGACGACTCTCAAACTAGTTTACGTCTAATAAACGTTCACTTTACTTCTATCGATTATGGATAAAACCTCGAAGAAATGGGTGCAAAACAAATTGATAAGTTCCTCTTCTCGGAAGTTTCATAAATCGGTAGTATCGGTACTTCACGAATTCGCCTTCGTGAACTACCGATAAATCTAATAAGACGCGGGTTTACCTAAAAAATAACACGACTCTTATATGGTTAAAATCTATGGATTGGTTAAAACGATCGGTGGCCGAGGTAAATATACAATAACCGTAAGCTAAAAGCTTATTTTTACTATGACCTCAAATAGCTAATGAAGACCGTCATATATACGGACAGATGACATTAGCGAGCGCAGCTGAAATATTGCTTTGTACCCAAAAACCCTTTGTACCTTTATCTAAGATCAATGTATCAGGCTGCGATTATCACTATTATTTATATAGCAAATAAGAATAATAAAAGAAAAAACCACGTTAAATATTACGTGAGCATTTCTATTAAGTTAAAACCGCACCAGTTGACATGGAAATGCCCAATAGGCAATTGCAATAGCAATCTGATAGCTTTTCGATTAACCCATTTATGCTAAACTGGGCCTAGACTTATTGCTAACAAATAAGTAACCACTGTAAAGAAAATGTTAGATAGGAAAAATAAACGTATTATTACGTTAAATTGTGGTCTATTGTAGTCGCTCTAGATATACATATATATATATTTTTTTTTTCTTTTATCACGAGTCAATGAGGACTAATCGAAAAAACATTGAGGAAAGCATCTCCTCAGTCTGTTTAAATCATATTCGCAAAACGCAAGCCAGAAGGATTATGAGCACATAATCACTGCCGTAAGTCAAGACAACAACAGTCCATAAGCCAGTTAAAATATATACAACAGGACGTTTTACTGTTGCAGGAACTTCCCTGCTGCCATAGCCTGTTTAATCATTACTCCAGTATCACAACGTTCGAGCCTCTGCAACGTGTGAGCACTAGCAATGATAAATAATAAACATTTTGCCAGAAATTTTCTGCCATCCAAATCTATCGTCACTACCGCCAGCCCCCTCCACCCCACCTCCTAGTTAAGTTTCTACCAGCTGGATCCAAATTTCGTGGCCGGTTTCAAGCCATATGTGTATATATATATATATATATATATATATATATATAGCTTTCCCAGAGCAACAACATATTACGAGCATTTTCTCTATCAGTATCACTATTAGGTCCACCACTAACTGTATTACCTTCATGTTTTCGTTTCCCAGAGCCTCTTTTTCTTGTAGATAGACATTTTTCTTCTTGGCCCCGATCCCAGCAGTCGACTGCCGGTGCCGTGGCGGCTTCTGCTACTGAAGAAGCCACCACCCTGAAGAATTGAATTAGCATGAATTTGAGTGGAACGTAACGAATCTGTTTGTTAAGTTTCCCCAATTTGATACCACAATCACGGCTACCGGCAGCAAGCGCTAACTGCTCCGTCTACGACCAGTACATCGACAACGAGCCTATTTGCTTTTTTTTTCTGCTATAGTACGGCGTCTATACGGCGCGGCGTGGTATCTCGGTGGTGGGGTATGGTCGCGCATTTTTCTTGCGTGCGACATCCACTTTCATTGGCTTTATTTCCACAACGGTAACTATTACTATTGCTACTACCGCCATTATTATTGTTTTTAATATTGTTATGACGATACGGCCATTGAATGATACGTTCGTGTTATTGTTATTCGACATTAGCCGCCCTATCGATAGGGTCTGAGGAGCCCGTGGGGGTGTCCTGCTGTGGCTGAAATGCTATCGTCCGTTTGATTCCACGCATGAAAATATATTAAATATAAAGAATTGAAAACAACTAATTCTGGCGTTTTTAGTAGCTTTGCCATGTTTCGTACTAGGGCGTGTCTATAATATTATTTTCAACTTGTTTAAGATCATCGAATGGCATGTGTACAATTTTTTAATTGTAAACCCCGTAGATGTTAGTAAAAGGTACGTGGCCACAAATATTGACCGATAATAATGATATACAGTTATGTAGCAATAAATAAGTAAAACGATTGATGTGCTCAGTAAAAAAAAATGTTTTTTCTTTCAAATTTTAGTTGAGAATTGAGGGAAAGAATAACTGGGCACCGGTAAACTGATTTTTGGTCATATTCTCTGTTCGTCGTTCCGTCCTGGGTTATTCGGTCTATGCATGATTACGTATAGATGCACTTTCCGGCAGCGCAGGAAATTTTTACTCGCGTCAATATAGAACTGTTTTCACCCATATCACACTATCATAGCAAACAAGAAGACTTTTCCGTCTCGTTTTAGCCACAATTTTTACTCTCTTGGTTTTCATATCTGGTCAAGTGGAAAAACATTTATATGTCTCCGCATCTCAGGTCATTGATAATGAACTACCTCGGTTATCTTGTCTTATCGATCATGTACACTTAATAATATATCATATAAATAAAAACAGCAACTGGTATTAAGGACAAGGCCACTGTTGGTACCCTACCTACAGACCTCCTGCCCATCCGTCTAGATCGTCTGTATAATAATTAGTTGAGGCGACGCGTTAGATCTTTCTTTTTTTATATGTGAAGTCACATAGAAAGATACGCGCGTAGTGACGTGTGTCACTAGACATGCATATTGGTACGGACGTAATTTCCGCCAACATGGGAAATCATTATTAAAACAAATGTCGAACAGCCCCTGTCGCTCTTATTCATGTCGTAGCTGCAAAGAAAGGTCTTGAGCAACGAAAGCATGAGTACGATAAGGTTCAACTCATAGTTTTTCCCAACTGATCCATAATACTTCAGCTATAGCGACTGAATGTGTGTGCGTGCGTGCGTGCATATCTTATACGTGCAGTCCTCACGTGCTGCTGTGTTTACTTTAACTATTTATTTATTTTATTTTACTACCTCCAACAACGGAATTTTTTGACAATTTTTCTCCTCAGTGTACTTGGACACGGACGCGTATTTAAGCTATAGGCATAGATTCTTCAAGTATCTCCATCGTTATTGTTAGTATTTGATTGTGTCTGTCACTGCCATACTGTACATAATATTGCCGTCTGAAGGAGGCGAAATTTCCGTGGTACTTTTCCGTCAGGCAACTGTGGCGGAACTCGATTACGATAAAGAATGACGGCGACGCCGCCGCTGCTGCTGCTGCTGCTGCTGCCGCTGTTGGCCATCATGTACTGTGTGCAATTACGTAACCCGCGGCGTTTGTAAGCCCATCGGTAGAAGATTTCGTTCAACGTCTTGGTCAATCGCTGCTCATCTTTTTCGAGGCCGAAGGGCGCTTTGCACAAAAGTGACCTAGTAAGAAAGAAACAGTATGGCTACAACTCTATAGTAAGCATAGCAATGACAAACGATGGAGCGAGAAAACCAAAAAAAAAAGGAAATAAAAATGTTTTTCTACAGAAATACCTGTAGTGACACTTGCATAAATACATTGCGTCTACGTTGTACACTTATTGTCAATGGTCAAATCTATCACTCACAATTCTTTGTTGGCCACTGCCCATCGTCCCATCCGCCATATATTACGTATTTCTCGACAGGTACGTAATTTTGATTCGTCGTCGAATTTCGACATAGGCGCCGAGGGAGATCGCTGAGGACGGGCAGCTTAATTTGAATGTTATTTTTGGACGAATTTTCTGGTATTTTTTTTGCCAAACTGAAACCAATGGTACTTGTGTGGCGCCGATGAATGCCACCATGACACAATCACCGTCAATGCAATCATTTACTATTATTATTATTGTTGTCGTCATCAGCAGCATATTACCACGATGATTTCTGGCTTATTTTCTAACCGTACACAAAGATGTAGACGGACGACTCCCATATGGCGGCATAAAAGATAAACAGGCTTTGGGCAACAGAGCCAACGTAAAGACGTACGTAGGCGAAAAAAGCTTCGGTTATTAAGATGAATAGTTGGGATCGGTCTAGACATGGTTGGTCAGCAGTCGATAGCCAATCAAGAACTTCCTTTTGGCCGTGTCCTGATAGTTGATGTCGCTACGAGTGGACAATTCCTATCACTGGTGCAACTGCCGCTGGTAGGACGACTGCTCGTATGCGTATTTATCCGAAATGACTATACAAACCCAGGTCTTAACTGTATTTTTCTATGAAAAAAGCAACAGCAGAAAAAACAGGAACCGGCAGCAAACCAGACAGGGCATTGCTGATCTAGATATTCTCAACTTGACACATAGGCACCCCAAATACGGTGAGGCTCGGTTCTATCAACCTCTTTGTTTCCTACTCAGTGATACTAACAAGAAGCAGGCCTCGACGAGTCATTCGAAAATATTCGCCAATTCGTTTGGCGTAACACGTCGAAGTAGCAGAAAATCGACCAGACAAGGCTATTTGTTCTTCCTGAAGACAGACATGACTCTTTTTGACAGAATGACTTAAGTAACTATTTGGCAATTCTCGACGCACTCGGACGTTCCTTTTATTGTAGAACATTCGATAAAGGTTACATATGTAGGGAAACGTTGGGAGAAGATACGCCAAAATTGGTTCGGTGTTCAATGTCAAGACCTTTACTTTCTTTTAATGTAAAGCTTTACTTCTCAATAATCATTGCCTTTTCAGATTAAGACTTTCAAGCGAGAATAAAGCTAAGTATTCTTATCAAGTTGATTAAAAACGGACAGAGTATCATTTAACTGCGTCAGAGACACTATACGGTATTCCCTCTCCGGTGCTACACAGAGAACACTTTTCATCGGCATATTGTCCGGTTCTCATGATGACGTCTCACTTTAGCACGTTTGTGAATGTTTCTTCTGGCAGGAACTTTCTTATGGCTGTGAGTGTTTATCTTCGAATCCCGCTGTGATGTATAATCCTCGCGTAGCTTAGCTGATTTTAGGATCCTCCAGGGCTAACCTATCGGTGAACGCCTACGGGCCTGACTACCATTCGCACGTAATGGCTTTTAGACAGCGTCGGCATCACAAATATGCTACTTTTGCCTATGAGACAGCAGTCTCAAACGAGCAACCGAAAATTATCGATCGTCTCCCACCTGGCCGGTGCACTGGGCGAAAGTGAGACCAAGCGGCCCCCAGAAAATGTGCCAGTAGCAACGGACACACACCAAAGCAAAGTTGGCATAAAAACAAGTAATCTGCTCTTGATCGTTATAAATGCATAAAGAACAGATAAAAAAAAAAACTAGCAGTAGATTTGGAATAATGAAAAACGTTACATAATTCTGAGCAGATGAGAGAAAGGTGAACTGGACTTGATATTAAGCTGGAAAAGTGTTAATCGGTCAGAATACGCTGCGTTTTCGACAGTTGATAAAAACATCAACCTATATTTAATTTTTCAAATAATTACAATATTCAAGTTAGCTTTGACAATACCTGTTCCAGTAGAGTTTATAACTTTATGATCATATACCCGTTTCGCTTAAAGTTTCCCATCGAATTCGAAACATAGACGTCATTAAAGCGCTATTTCGTTGTCGCATCAAAAACCCAACAACTAGACAACACAAAACTTTCGACCCATCAGCGGCAACATTCTGTTAACACTGGAAGGTTAGGTAGAAGTGGCTAGTTAGTTGATTTTGTTTCACTAAAAAGACTGTGAAATTATCAGATGACAACAAAGATCAACAATAACACTATAATGATGAACCCAGAACTCTATACAAACAAGACTATTCTGGGGCCATGGAAAGGAAATAATACATATCCAAACCTAAAACGGGTATTAATAAGCATGTTCAGGCGCGTCTGCAATTCGTCCTTGCTTCGAGCAGCTACATATTTAGACAACGAACCCAGATTAGCTTATTTTTCTCAAGGATTTTTGAGAACAGATCATCGGAGAGGTTCATATTATCTTCATGAATCTGCTCTACTGCCATGCAGATAGCAGTTATTATCTAGCATAGTTCTGAACATGCCGCTAAAAAGAGAAAAAGCCAAGCTACATGCGAACACGGTGCTCCTCAGCAGTAACGTCCATTTCAATATATATGTAATAATATACGACGAATTCTATCATGTAACCGGTTTCCTATATCGAGCCTCGTTGTGGGCATTTTGATGATGATTATTAATTATCACCATCATAAGCGTCACCCTTTTAGTCAAACGGACAGATAAACGGCCCGCGGTACTCATCGTCGTCTACATGGTCGATCGCTGGCCGCCACATAGGATAAAAGCTTGACTCTGACACAGGACAACGCGCTCGGCTTGAAGAAGTTCGACTGTCATAGACACGGATGCCCCTTGACGCTACTAGTAAAAAGCAGTAGCGTGAACCCCATGGCTGAAGTTAACAGTAAAGGCGATGATCATGATGTCGATGAGTGCCATGTTGCTGTCGAGCGTCGGCAAGAGGGCGGCTATGTACGAATTTCGCCAGGGCTATGAGAAGACTGAACATCAGTCATAGCGGTAGAGTCGGTCATAGCCATTAGGAGGCCCGATCGAATCTGTCATTTCATTTTATCTCATCTATTCTTTCCTGTTTTTTTCCTAACAACTTTTGCTCAGGCTAAGGCCAACTTGCAACTGAGACGGAGTAAGTCGAATTGAAATAAGTGTTGCTTACCTTTTTCACTGTTTAATCTTATCCCTAACCTACCTACGATCAGTCGCTGTGATACTCTAGCATCATAGAATCAGTCGAAAGAAAAAAAACTTCTAAAAACTAACCGCAGCTTAACGAGGGGCATTGAGTGACGCGAAATAATCGATGACAAACAGATACCTGAATTTGTGTTACAAATAACAGCTGATCGTAAATAACGATTTTAAGGAGAGAAAAATATCTGCCTTTATCTTGTGAGAAGTTCAGATGGTTCTTCAGAGCTAATGGAACAATTTGACCCAGCCTTCTAATGTGCAATGAAATGGAATAAATCATACGACTTTATATAATATATCGTCAATATCTCTACCTAATCATCCTTGTACATAGTCGTCGTTGAGTCGTGGGCAGCGTATAGGCATTTAGTACAAAGTTATCTGGACCAAGTGGCGGAACGACAAGAAGATGCTAGGACATTCGAAATTGCCATTAATCATGTACTGTTATACGCCATGTTATATTAAACGGTGTTCTGTTGAGATAATTTGGGACTAAGGCCCACCGCAAAGCGCTGGCCACTTGGCGCATGGTGCCCAAGGGCTAATAATAATAGCCTATTCTAACGGTATAATACTTGTTTTTGACTGGTAGCAAACCATTTGCGAGGATCTAGTCCAGCTACTTTGATAAGGAATAGGACAGTTCGGCTGCTCAGATCATTGACACACTTTTTGTGTGAAAAGTAATTATACGGTGCTGCTTGATGCTTCTCGAATTTGAACAACTTCTATTAGAGGCCATGAAGGCGTTCGAAGTCGACTTTGAAATCTTGTTGACTTACAAGACCTGGGACTCATCAGGCATAGCCTCATCGGTGTCTCGATAGATAGGGTAAACATCCCCGATACACTAACGGCTCTCGTTGTTATCGATAAACGTTAGATTCTAGGCTATCATCACTTCTGTTAACTGACTGTCGATAAAGACGACATTACCCTATTTTTGCCATAAACGGACCCGAGCCCACGCGAAATTTTCGTGCGAATATTTATTGTTCCTATACGATTTTTTTCTTTTTGTTATTTTTGTATCCGAATATTAGAAATTACGCTAGCAATATTTAATCTCAACTAAGCAGCTTGTTCATTAAAATCAGTGTTTTTTTTTTGTACTTGAAAAAGACACGCATACGATCGCCTCTATAACGCATTCAAAACTGTGTAATGTTCAATATCTATTTTAGTTTGGCGGAAAGATTCAGAACTTTTTTTTTTAAAAGACTGGACTCATATGGAGACTAACCGAGCTGAGCTGTAGCCGGTATAGTCGTGATTTTGATGAATGCGGTCGTCATTAATATATCATTTAACTGGTAGGAGTCTTTCGGTATGCTAACTGTCTTCTGAATAGCATATGGGTTTTTTTCTTTCGTAAATCTTGAATTTTTTTACTCCTAAAGGAGGCAAAGCCTTAAAGAATTGCAATTGAAAAAAAACCACACGAAACATATAATTCAAATACCGAACAAACACATGTTTAGAAAAGCCATTTAGCAATTATTCTAACCACCTCTTCAGCGGCAACAGCCGTGCGCGGGCATTTTGTCTACGTTTCACGTACGAACTGTCTATGTAGACCCATATCTGTAACCCTATTGCAATCTCCAATTGGAACAATGTTCGCATTGCAGTTATTCTGCTGGCTAAAAAATAATAACTTTACGTTATAATAATAAACTTACGCAAATATTCCTACTTGTTCGTATGTCAACGTAACTTCGCACTCGGCGTTAGTCAGTGCTTGGCTTCAGCCAAATTTTAACGGTGAGATACAGACCTAATGGACTGCTATCACCGCATCTTCATCACATTAGCGCACGGATCCATTACTGCGCTGCAAGCTATTTTAAACGAGAAATTAATCAAACCCTTTGGACCTTTCGTATGTCCATGCTTGAAACTTGGTCCGTCGACGACGACGACGACGACGACGACGACGACGACGACGACGACGGTATTTCCTCGATCTAGCCCAAGGTATTGATGTGGCATGTATTCTCGATGCTATCTACCGCCCGTAGTATGTAAGTTGCAAGCCGACAGCCGCCCGATTATTGTTAACTTCACACAAATATATTCTTTACTTTGTTGAAATCAGGTTATTTTTGGGCATGTCACGTTCATTTTTCCGGTCGTTCATTCGGTTAAAATGGCGTAAACAGCCTGACCCCGTTTTGAAAGTTTGGATCGGTTCAACTTTTTTAGACTGCTGAATAGATCGCCTGTACTGCTGATGATCTGTAATGATAGGCGTTGCTTGATGCTAACGATGCATAGACAGTTACGCGGACACAAAGGTAAAAATCAATTTCTATCTGTATGTAGCACGACGTGTCGTCATATATTCATTTCCGCTTGCTGTATATCCCTTAAATATGACATAATTATTAATAATTGTAATGATAACTCTACTGCTTTGAAAAATCACAGTCGTGTTTATTGACATGGTTGATAATGTCTCCCTCAGACAGTGTGTGACCTCTCCTGCCGGCCGTGGTTCGTGTGCCAGTTGTCCTGCGACGATGCTTTTAGCCGTTTGCTGACAGGGCCCCGATATTCCAGTTTTGTTGATGACCGATTTTCCTTTCATGATTCGCCAACAAACTGGCAGCAGTGCTTCATTTACCCTGCAGGTACCATGGAGCTATTACTTTCCTTCTCTCGTTATTTTTTGAGTGTCGGCGTTTAGCGGCCGGTGGCAATGACAGCGACGTTGAGGGAGCGTTGGAATGATGATTTCGTCAGAAGGTCGAGCTTTCATTGGTTACCGTAGCGTAAGGGCGACGAATGAACACCTATGCTCTGTTTGCGGTGTTTACTTGGTGGATCTGTAAAATAATACGGTCAACCGTCAACGCCTGCACAGATTTATGGAGGGGCAGAGAAAGGACGGGAGCTAATATCCCTGTGCCGGGTCGTTCTTGGGGGGGGGGGGGGGTAAAATTCACCGGCAACGCTTAATGATGCTCACTTTTCACGAGCCGGCGGACCCATCTTAAGTGATAACTACGCACTACGGAATTCAGCTGTTTATGGCCGCCGCAGTTATCGTTGTTGCTTCGGGCGTATCTTGCGTAACGAGCTCGACTTTGGGGCGTTTTTAACATCCTCATCAACAGCCGTAAGGAAACGATTACGAGCACGAAGAGCGGTATAGCTGAGCAATGGGTTCTACATTCCGATATTTCTTAAAAACATGGATATTATAACACGACATATTAGAAATACACTGCTTATCGGTAGTAGCTATATATGCATGATGGTGTATGCACTATGCCAAGAACCAGCGGCAAAAACTAACGAAGTTGTTCTATTATGGACAATAGGTACAACAAAAAATTGTTCGCAAATCAATAAATAGAGTAAGCTACGACAAGTAGATAAGGCCACTTGAACCCAGCGTCATATATAGGTTAATCTGGTAGAAAGGAGCAATCTTGAAATAACTAGTTTAGTGTCCAGAAGATTCGATGTTATTGACGAGCTGTTTATGTCTTGAATTTTACGTCTGCTGGCGATTGCTGCTAGGCATTCTATCAGATGGCAGGCTCCCAGCTCGGAACGAACCTCGAACCTAGACAACGTGTCCCTAAGATTAGTAGGCAGACACGTTGCCTACCAAGCTATTATGAGAACGACTAACCTATCTAGCATAAATATTTCCCTTTAACCACTGGATCCGTAGCAATTTTTACCTACCTTTTTAGCCAAGAATGGCTATGTCTTTGAAGAGTGTGCTACGCGAATTTAGACCTTTTTACGGAATCATGTGCTATGTCGGTCCGTATATTCAAATTAAAGAATACCGTCATAAAATATGGAAACACATTTAGAAAACAAAAGTACTGTTAACGGTTCAATTAACTTTCTGCGGCATCATGGCTCTCTTCGGACGGAACAAATCGCTTCTTTGAAAGCAGGAATTCTGTTATGTGATTCTGAAATCGCTATTTTGTCGTTACTCGTTTAACTAGAACATATGTGTGACCGGTGACCTTTATTGCCACGTATGAGACCAAAGACTTTACATCAGCGAAACCGCACAGTCACCTTTTACGACAATATTTGTTTTGGTTGTTCCCGTTAGAATTCCGTTCCCATATGATGTATATATAGGTGTTAGTGGATTAGGCTAGCACCAAAGTTACTGAGATGCGTGCATTCGGTTCCTTTGTCAATTTTAGCATCAGTCATACTGGAGGCTTTCCGGGTCAACCCGCACGAACTAACATTTGATTTTCGTAGTTTCAACGAAAGATCGTTTTCTAGTTGCATTTTGATACTAACCGAACTTGCATCGTTACTACACCTCGTGCCGTTCACGAATGTACATATTTGCTTAAATGTGATTGTTTTTGTGATTGTAGTTCGTTACGAAGTGCTGACATCTTTCAAAAATGAATGAAATCTTGGTTTGCAATCTTCGGCTCAACGCATATGCGTCCGTATATACGATGAATGACGAACATTTTGGGAACTTGAGGGCAAAGTTATTGTTGTTAATACGCATGCGCGTAGCTTTTCTAGTTTCTTGCACAGTTTGTGTTGTGGGGCGCATAAGTATGCTCAGCCCAAACCCAAATCAAGCTGGGCGCCGACTAGGCATAATTGGATAATATTTAATTATAAGTGACAAATCAATTGAAATTTGAGCTCACGCAACTGCTCAAACACATCTACGAGTGTTAAAGAAGCATCGTAACAATGGCAGCGTACCACTTGATGCAACAATGACGGTCTATGTACCGATGTTAATCTATTACCACGTCAGTATTGTTGCCGGTGTGTGTCGCCGAGTTGTTGACAGGGGTGTCGGGACTGTGATGACGATATTGTGAAAACGAAAATTAATTCATGACGAGGTCGCTTGCCCACCCAGCGCAAATGTTTATTACTGTTCAGTTTTTTTCTCCACTGTATGTTTCTTATAGGACGCTTTGCTTTTGCTATTATTCCACGGGGCATATGGTGGTTGCACAGGCGTACTACGTTTCAAGTTCGAAGCCCTATTCGTCAGGTCATTATGGATCGATGACAGACAACAACAGGCCGTTGTTAGCATCGTTGATTGTTGACTCCTTTCTCCTCCGATTCAATTCCACGACTGCCTTAAGCACTTATTGCCGACCAACAAACATTTAGCTCTAAGGAAAATAGGGTAAGAAGTGTGCAATCTAGCTATTCCATCTGTACATGGCAGCCATTCAAGTGACACTAGATGAAATGCTCTGAAAAAGCACTCGTTCTTTCCTTACAGACAGACGCCATAGGTAGGTACCGTAGACGAACAAGGATGCTTATATGATTTTGTGCGACAATAGCAAGTTATTTAAGTGCTACTATATAGTAAGTAAGGAAGTCAAGCACGCGTATGTATATATGATAAGATGGACCATATGAGACCAGTTTGCCTGTTATAATGGCTAGCAAATAGGCGTGTACAGATAGGCCGTACGGTGCATCGAGGACTAGACGTTGCGAGATGATGACAAACACAAATACATACAGACACACGCATAAACACACCGGAACAAACACACCGTACTGACAATGGATTGTAATCAGGCATTGTTAACTACAATAAATTATGCGGCTGGTTGAGAGATGGTCGATTCAGCACCGGACGGCCATAGCTGCACAGACGCGCACGTTACAATTTAATGGAGTTTTGCGGCACTATCACCTTAACGGTAAAAGTATTCAAATAGACAGTAACTCTGCCTTTACTATTAGTCCAGTTACCCACTGACGAAAACACTTACAAGAGGCACTTCTTCATTTAGATAGAAACCGGCATTATCGTTTAACTGTATTGTACGTACATATGTCGAATGTGTGACGACAGTTCCTCTCTTTCGGCTACGCCGAATGCCGACGGCCGCAACGCGCGCGGCTACAGCGGCCGTGGCTAAATATAGAAAGAGAGCCAAAAGGTACTTTTTGCGTTCATCGTTACTTTCGTCGGGTCGGCATTTGTGCCAGATTTTGCCGTCTCTGACAATACTTTTACAGGACTGAGTAAATTACTCAGTCCTCAGTCTACCCGTTTATCGATTCTCATTACCATTCTCTCTTTTTACCTCCCTTTTCATCTCAGCGTACACAATGAAAAATCAGCAGAGCCAGCCCATAAGCTGTAATTGTTCCAATGATGATTCGATAGCTGCAAACATAGCGAGATTTTTAACTGTTACAGTCTACTTACACAGGCGTACATATAGACGCGTCCGAGAACGGTAAACGTACGAAAAGCCACAGGTTTGAAGTTTTTTTTAAAGGGCAAAGAAGAAGAAGATGCTAAAGGGTGCTAATTGAGGCGCTATTTTAAAATCGGATTCCGCTACTGTTCTTATTTTAGTTTCTCCAGTCCGACGTTACTCTTCATAACGCGCATCAGTCGCGTGCGATAGGTGCTGTTACGGTGAACTCGCCGAAGGTTAACCGTGGTCGAAAAAAATACATGAGTCGTTCAACTATGAGTGAATGAATATTTTTATCCGCATGTAATATCGATAATACCTGAAAAGTAACCCAGCCTACGGACATGCAGCAAAACAAACGACGCCAAAGGTTGACCGTATTGCTACGGATTTGCTGCTAGTGTTGTCATTGTTTTCGCTGTTACGTTATATTGTCGTATGTCATTTGAAGGAGAAACGATCGCTCTTTTTTAATAGTCCTATATCTACGCGTCCTACTTACTGATGCTCCACGAATAAAAAACAGAAACAATAGGCCTGTACAGGTCAGAAACTGCGTAGGGCCAAGTGTTCGCATACTCTCTCGCTTGGTGATGGCTGTTCGCTTTTATCACCGCCCAGATATCATTAGTGTACGATTGTGCCATGCGTAGAAAAATGGATTGAGAGCAAAATACTTTTCTGGACGACGCAACGCATACGCCGACATCTTTACCGGTTACCTGTTTCGCGACTGCTCCTGATGCCGCACCTGCGACGATCGCCGTTGTACTACTTTTGCGTAGTCAGTGTTGACGTATGGGGGTAAATCGAGTAAATAGCACTTCTCGTGCAGGCCATATTCAGGCAACAAAAAATAATGGCGGTATCATATTTGTGATGAAACTTAACATTTGCAGACTTCTGTCGGCGTGAGCGAACGATATGGCCGTCCATATTAATTATAGCGTTGAACGATTTTCACAGACTATAACAACTATTCTGCCAGTATACTTTGTAGCTGCTTTCTCTATTTGTTTCGGAACATTCTACATCGAGATGTTTGGTAAATAGCTTCCGTTTGGGGAGATGGGCTTGCGTGTGTTATTGAGACCCGTTTACGGGCTCTCTGCTTCTCTTCTGCCTTTGCTCTCACAATTCGGCAGGAGCTCTATTCCATATATACCGACCCTTTGCACACTACGCTTCATACGGGGTGCTCGGAAATAACGTCAGGCCATTTGCCGTTTGGACGTTGTTCCGATGTCGCGTGTCGATCGTAGGAAATTGTAGACGAAAACGAAAATCCCGAAGACATGAATTCTTGTATGGTTCGATATGAGAAAGGCAAAGTCGATTCTGATGATGTATGCAAATGGATTTTTCAATGGACAAAATCGTAGTAGTTCCAGCTGCTGTTACTTAATCTGGTACGTTTGCGGTTACCATTAATTATGGTGAGTTGCCGCACTATCATGTATTTCATAGATACTGTGTATACAAAAATATAACAATGAAAAAAAAGCGCTTTTAGGCCACAGGTTTTCTGGTAAATGCTGATATCTGTTTTCTACAGCTTGTACAAGACTGTGTATCTTCCAAGGCTACTGAATCAAACGGCAGGAATTTTCGTCCTAATCCCGCTCACTAAACCGTCCCGAACGATTTACACGGGTAGCGAGTACAAGCCGACGCATTTTTAGTACTGCAGATCTAACGGCGGCTTCACATGGCAAGATTGTGATTCGGACATATTATTTGTAGGGGTGGCGGAAGGTTTGGCGGCATGAGTGCCAGCACTGGCATATAACAGTTAAGTGTTCGGAATGGGAGCATACTTGACGAAAAACATTTACCCACAGGCTATGCGCGTATCTGAGCGTCAACTACGAAACAAGACCGTCTGCATGGTGTGGCAAAACGTAAAAACGTCGTAACAACTTGAAACGATAGGGTAATTTTTTTGGCTCGCGGTACGTGATTTATCCAACTCCATCCAGATTAAACAAGAGGAACGAGAGAAGAAAGACTACTCTTGTTTCACTCGACTTGGAGGAAGAATCGTTGTAACTCTATTGAATCGCTACTGTCTTTTTGTGTCCGTTAAGCCCACAGTGAAAAAAAATAAACAGATTTCCGTTACAGAAAAGGTTGTTACAATGTCGCTAGCTGTGGCAATGGTTAACATATTTCTGTCTTTCGTATGGTAGTCCATGATTTGTATTGGGCCGTTTTGGTAATTGTACCTATACCTGCCAATCAAGGTATGTCATATACACGTTACGTATTGGCCCCTTTTGATTTACGGCGTAGATAGAAATTTATTCTACGGCCACTAAAAAAACCATTTGAAAGCTACTGTACAATAACAATAATCCAAATGGTCACCATTATCAGCGTGCTTGAAAATCTCGTGTGTAGATTAGATGAAGTGCTAGCCGCCTCGTATAATTACCAGCCGTTCGAGTCTAATTTTTCAGAAACGGCATTTCACGTAATAATACATAGCCATAGATGTACCATGGGGTTAAATATAGATGCTGCCGGCGTAATTAACACTAAATATATTTCACGTAACGTTAGACAACTAACTAGCGTCGTATCCAGTAGTGCTCTTGGGTGTGAAGACAAGCTTAGCGTTTAGGAGCTCTATGATCAAATGAAATGTCAACGTTTGCTAACAAAGACCATGCCAGAAACACATTATTAAGCAGATAGCACATTTAGCCATTGTTTCCCGTTGACCAAGAACCGTCCAAGTGGTCAGGAAGAGTCAAGCAGCCGTTGTCGCGAACTTTGCTTTCTACTCCTTTCAAAAACAGGCTGAATTGATCTTTACAAGCGTGAAGCTTGAATGTAGCAAGACAGGATGACGTACGTCAGGAAAGAAGCAGCATTGAACGCCAAATGGGGTAAGCGTAATGATCTGCTTTACTTCAATATAGTTTCTTCAATCGAGGCGTTTAATTAGATGATTTCATCACACACACACAAGTTTCTGACCAGAGGAAACACTTAACTGGCGCTAAGAGGCGACGTGCTATTACAATGGCGAGACATTCCCAGCCTTCGAACCGCTATATCGGCATCTAACCTAAATTGCTACAGAGGCTTTTTCGAGTACAGCATAAACAGTGAGGAATGTGAAATCCGCGTATACATAAACATCGCCACAACGACTTCAAAAACAATAAACTCGAACCTATCGACGCTGGTATAATCCACACTAACAGCAGGCTACAGTGAATCGGCACACTAAAAAAAAAAATTTAATTCATATCATTTTCGGCTAGTTTACTTTTTTGCTAACATTACCAGAAAAATAAGTGATCGCTGCGCTCCGAAGTAGGCCATCAATATCAATGGAGAGCCTTATCTACCGTGTGGCAGCATGTTTAAATACTGCGTGGAGGCTAGGTGCAACCTTTTGACATATAATTCCTACATGTTCAGATTCAACCTGTTGTTGAGCAATTCTTGCTGTTTTTCGCTAGATATCAAATCGTTCGATTTCTATTCATACTTCTCATCTGAAAGTGCCCTATTGTTGTATATTTATTTCTATAGAAAGATATGGCGTGAGCGATTTCCTATCCATCTAACTGTTTAATATCTGCATTCTGTTAGTATTCGGTACTGGTGTGACAAGAATAATTTTCGATGCATTTTTTTATTGTAGAAACTTTATAATTTTTCCGATATCGATTATTATCCGGCACCAGCACCTCATTACGCAAAATATCTATACTACCAACTGAAATATATGGTTTCAACAATTTTAACGATAACTCCCGTCACTAGAAAAACGTGAATCATCTTAGATGGTTTCATATACTCAAAACATCGGATCAGTTTTGGGTACTACTCTTGTCAGTCCTTTCGTATTTAATCAGACAGTGCACTAGAAGCTAGCTAATTGAAGGCACAGGTATTAGGCACACGGCCTATAGAGTTTTTTGCGTACTTTTTGCTAGATTGTGTCGTCATAGATAGTCGTAATATCGCTACCCGTTGTTGGACGCTTTTCTCGAGTGACAGATTCCTCGATTGTTGGCACCGTCTGAACCGAATGCCTTTGTTGCTTTGCTAGCCTAAGAACGACCATATAAAGTTCGCTATTGTACCTATGCACACTCTCAATCTCAATACTGTCAATGCATTTCTCTATACATATTTATCTGCGTTCTATTTCGCACTCAGCTCAGATCGTAGTGAACATCAGCTTACTGCTGACCTTGTCCTGCCATTGTGTTGTTTGGCTTTACTATCTGTTTTTCTGTCACGCTGGTAGTGTTCTTCGGCGACTGCTATTGTCGCTCCGCTAAGTGCAGCATGGTCGCCGTGGTTCACCGACGCACCTGGTCCTTTCAAGAATCTCGTTTCCTTCCCATTCGAATACGCTTTTTGTTAAATCTACTTCTCGCCATTTCTGTTCTGCTTTTTTTTCTGTGCAGATACCTAGCAGGCAATTGCTCCTTGCAACCGTCCCTGTTTTTTCCGTTTTCCGTTTACTGATTCAGCTTTTCATCGTTTCTTAGCTCGATCGCGCGTAACGTAACCGATGTAGCTTACGTGCTTGTCCTTGGCCTCGCTGAACGCGCATGGGAGAAAAGGTTAACGGCCGCGGGAGCAGCAACAAGTAGCGGAACTTCGACAGGTAGAAAAACACAGGGTAGCGCAGCTTCGTCAACGATAACGTTGAAGTTGAAGACCGACGATGCGGCAGCAGCAGCAGCTGCAGGGCCCATGGCGTCAGAGCTGCCGATAAAAAAGCGCCGACCACGGGCACCCCCGGCGGCGCACAACTACTGCCCACCAACCAAACCCAGCTAAGAAAGGCAACATAGCGCGAAACTGATCGACATAAAAAACGAGTCAAGGAAAAAAGACTACAAGGAAGAAATACGCTCATGCATGATGCTTGCCGGCCGTAGCATTACTAGCACGATTCGTCGATGAACGTTGACTCGATGACGATCATTACGAGTTGCCACACACTCGATGCAATGGATGTGCACACGAAAACGTATGAGCATTTTAATATGCACTTCAACGACAACCAGCAACAGGAGACTCGCTATGCAGTTAGTGACTCGTGCGTATTTTTCTACCTGCCGTTCGACGGTAACGGGTGACGTCGAAGACGAGTTTGTACTTAAACAGAAGAAGCTGCTACGAAGCGAAGGGACACATAAAGAAGACGAAAAAACCATATAGAACTACAAGAAAGAACGGGATCAAAGGGAGCCGAACCATGCTCGTCACTGATTTCTCGATTCAGAAACAAGTGCGATAACAGTGGTAAACAGTTAGGCGGCACTGGAGGCACCTGCGCGACCCAGCCAGACAAGCGAAGAGGCTATAGCATCCGAGCGTCGAGACCGCTGCTTACGAAGACACTCGCTGTGCACAGTGCAGCAGAAACAACGCCAATGACAGCGTCAACGTCAAAAGAAGCAAAAGCAAAGGCAAAGGCAAGCAGCAGCGACGGGCAAGAATGACTGAATGCGTATTTGCAGTGAAATACCGCGTTAACAGTAAGTTGTTCGAACAGGCCGGCGACGATGAGGCATCGACCGCTCTCAAAGGACACACTGCATGTCATACACAGACCCCCACATAGACGCAAAAAAATACAGGGGTAACTACCTCCGTCTGTTCCGTTTAGTACAACTGTAGCGTTGATTGCGTTTGCCTTCGACTGAAGACAACAGCACTTCTACTTGAGTAGATCTTCGATCAATTTTAGAGCTCTAACGCATGTCGTGTTTTCGTTGATTCAGCATTAGTGTTCGTTCGAACAACGCTCCATTCTCATCGGCCAACCGAATGGAAACGAGTACACGCAGGCGAATCAGGCGCCACCTGTGTACACCATACATGAAGGTAAACAAGGAACGAACGACTTTAGTCATGACCAATATAGCACCAGGCATTAGTAGAAATGAAAAGGTCTAAATTGGAGTGAGTGGAGGTTTCAGCTAGTGGATATGCATTACATCGATGTGACCGCATGTTCTAGGTTCGCAGACGAGTGAGCGGCGGTCTCCGTACGTCTGTTTGCGTACTTCGACTACTGGAGTTACAGAGGCAGTTCGCCTGAGACATTATCGCGTTTGCTGCAGTAACGTTAGTCGATAGCTATTAAGGTTGAGTTGATGCTGATGACTCCAGAAAGTCGAATAATAAGCCTGCGGCGTCCTTTTGTCGTCTGCTTTTCCCGTCCCTGGGCGCCAGTACTATGCCGACATTGATCGGAGAAGTAAAGTAAATGCAATGTTGTCAAGAGTTATCGAGCAAACGTGATGACTGCTAGACACGTCGATAGCGCAGACGTATACAAATGCATTTTGATCGAGAATAAGTCTCTATTAAGAAGACATGAAGCCTATCGATGCTCGTCCGACTATTTGATTTTTGTCTAAATAACAGTTCTGCCCGTTTTTTCTGCTAAAACGAACTGTCTACACATCGGCTGTGCGGGGACTGTGTTATTTTTACGCGTATTTCTATGGTTAAACGGTTAAATATCGGCGGCCATTATGAGCACCTTGACCGTGTTGGTGCCGTGGCGAAGCTCGATAGTTTGGAAGCATATTTGGGCGAACTAAAATGAAAAAGGGAAATCAACAAATATTACAGTTTTACGCTCTAAAGTTAATATGCTACCATTTTCAATATTGGTCACGATTTGTTTCATGGTCTGTATAAGTAGAGAAATTGGAAATGTTGGTGTAGTCTGAGGTTGTGGACGATATAAGTGGACAGTGCGCACGCGCTGCGGGATTTTTTTTACAAATGTAGTTTGTATCATTTCGATAAATTTCGAATTACCCTTCTCTAAATGTCGCAACATAGACATCGGTCTTTGAAAGAAGGTTGATCCAGAAAGCTGTTTCGCAAAAGCTAAAGTTTGAACCTACGAGCGGTTAAGTATCTTTAACGGTAAGCCTTCCCTCGTACCTGACGTAACCTGAATATGAGGGCTGGTTCCACCGCCAGCTTCGCGTACTCACAGAAAGGCCGCATTCTGAATTTAGGGCTGTATAGTACACATCACAGATATACTAACCATGAACTGCGACGCATCTAGCGAGTACCGATGAAACGCAGATATAATCTCGGTCCAATCCCTTCAATAAATACTGCTCCCACTAACTATTGCCTCTACCGTTACATATTCCTTGTAACAAAAATTATACACTCTAAAGGAAGTAACGGGATTCATAGGACAGTATCAGTAGAAATTTGTAACGGGGTAACTATAACAGTATTATAATATAAATAAAACTTCTCATATAAAAGAACTGCGGGATAGCAAGAGGAAGGTTGGCACATTTTAATTGAGCACCGGCCCAGATTCTGTAGAATAACTGCAACACTTTGATCACTGATATGTATATGAGCCTCTGTTTGCGTTAGGCCTAGTATGAAATTCACGAATCAATAATGAAACAAAGGCGAAACGAAGCTTGTAGGTCAGCCTGTTATTACGCCTACGCTATCACCCATTGCTGTTACAGCGCAAGTATTGCACGATGATCTTCCTGCAACAAAATAGTTACTCTTAATATTACTGTTATCGTCGTTATCATCAAACGATAAGATATTGAACCGCTCTAAGTACATTACTATAGTACATACAAAGAAAAACAACAAAACAGGTCTACCATTAGTTTTATCTAGTTTTCGTAGTCTATTGATTGGACTAGTTACATACTTGTTAGCTGGTTGCACCCCTGTGTAGCACAAGCGGCCAAGAAACAAGCAAAAATCGCACGAACCTACCATTTTTATTTCGTTTCTAGCTCAAGAACACACTACTTCTATTTTTACTCCTGTTAAACGTGTCCTGCTACATCACAACTGATTGACGACCCGTTGAGCAGCTCTACTATTAAACAGTGCAAAAACTGTATAATATAATTATCTGTTTTGTGTGGAAAATTAAAAAACGAATGATTATTGAAGATAAGCTGACGATTCGAGAGGTGGTAGCAACCGCTGCTAGCGTCCCTGTTGCCCGTATTCATAGGATGAAAACCCGTCGACCGGATGCTGTAAGTAATGCATGGTCTGTATAAACACAACAACTGCGTCGGCACACAAACGTACTAATAATAGCGTAACGTGTTGTGCTGCGTGGCGCCGTAACGTTGCCGAACAAAACGACCCGATCGGTTAATAAAAAAAAACGTGCACGTTCATCGTGCATCGATCCATCCATCCAGGATTTAATAGTTGCGGTTTTACACACACTCCCATAAACCTGCAGGCACTTTCAATAAATACTTCGAATTCAGCAAAAGAAAAATATGCACTAGGAGAACGGACGCCTTCAACGGAAACTAGGAGAAAGTGTCAAGTGTTAGCAATCATTGCATTTCATCCGTAATCTTACGTGAGTAAACACGCAACTAAAAAAGATAAGATAGTGACGGGACGAATTATTGTAACCACTTAATATTTGATGGACTCTGCAGAGTTCATCTGTAGAGTTTTTCTTATTTCCTAAACGTTTCGTTAACTTCCCGGAAGCGGTAAGTACAGAAAAACGATAACGCGAGCCATTTCCTCAAGTGGCAAAGGACAGATAACACGGTTTATCCCGTCCATTGTTCTGGATAACTTTGTAATTTGAAAAAAATAGCCAACCTATGAGACAAGTTGATAAGGTACTAAGCATTGAAGAGTCATTTTGCTAAGAAACTATACTACGCTTTGCCATCAAGGATGCGAACTTGTTTGCCCACTGAACTTAGAGACACGTTAGGTCATGCAAGTTCGAAAGTGGACGTAGATTAGTCAGTAAAGTGCTATGAGGGGCCCTCCGTCTAAAGCGAAGTTTCATTAAGGCAGGACCGACCATCTACTAATCCTACATTTACTTAATTGGCGACAGGAGGTAACGGTCCAAAAGTGAATACACGAATAAATTGTCTCAACACAAATTATTATTAAAAATTAAACCCAAATTATGAAAGTGCGTCAAGGGGAACTACCTGTCGTGATACCGTTACTGTCACAGCATCTACGTACCATCATACCACACACATGCTACACAGCATCGGACCGTGCCATCACGCATGCGTTGTATCCCAGATAAATAAAAATACAGCCCGTATCAAGAAAGTTTGTAGTCCGCTGCTGCCGTTACATTATCCGTTTGACTGACTTGTCCGACCCAATTCACTCGGAAGATTTCGCGTGAGCCCATCTCGCGAAACATTCGATGCAGACAATCCAGATCAAACACTTTTAGCCTATCAACGACTTTCTTTTTTGTTTTTCGTATATACGCATATATAGATACGATTCGATCGTTGCGTGCGAGATACGAGCGCTGCCAGATGCTATGACTACGCCTGTGTATGTGCGTGCATTGTTTGCTATGGCATTCGTTCAACGACATTATTCCAATACGTATCGGTTATCGCTGATTGAGATGTAGATGAAACGATCAGCGAAAAGGAATCCATTAGTTAAAAATCGATCCCAAATTAAATACATTGGAAAAAAAAAAACAGATGCTCGAGAATCGGACCAATTGGCAATGGTTGGTATTGACAGTCGGGCATACACAGGTCAATTATCATTGTAAATGAATATGAATTTTATAAACGTATTATCTATATTATAGCAAACTGCACGTTGACATAATTGAGATGAGATAGCCATACCTAAAACAGACTGCTTAAAAACAAACTAATTTTCTACGCATAAAGGTTGAACGCAGTGTCCGTTCGTGAAAACCTATGTCCTGTTTTAATCAATTCAGCCATCGTCACAACAGTTGGCCATCATTTTTCTGTTACCGCTCTCCCTTGACGACAATGTTATTATAACGTACCGTATTAGCGTCTACAAGGAAGATCGTCGACTGACTTACCTGGAACCAACAGACAAATAAACCAGCCATTAAATAGATATTGCTGTATACTAATATCTATCTAAGGCATTCTGATTGAAGTTCCGCTTTACGAAACAAGCTCTGAGTCATCTGTTTTGATAGACTGCTAAGCTATACGGATCATCGCTAATGATAATTTGTGGTCGAATGTAGGTATCGCTTTGTTAGTACAACGAGCGCAAATTTATTGCTACGCTCTGCACTAGCATTTTGTGCTGTTTTTTGTTATTGCACAGATATAATTTCCCAGTATTTTAAGCCATGATCCGGTAAATGTTGTGACTAAGCTGTTACGGTTTTGCCCTAATCCAAAATTACGCCAGCGATTCCTCGATGGGAACAAACACCTGAGTCCAGCTCTAAATTTTTACACCTTGGCCAGAGACTTAGGTTGTAGAGCCACTGGAGTATCGGCGAACAAAATGGTGCTGTTTCTGTCTCATTAGTCTGTCAGTTTATGATCACAAGTTATAACATCTAACGAAATAACTGGATGAGGTAACATAGCGTTGATCCATAGCATTGATTGTGTTGAAATGCTCCTTCCACCAGATTCGTTTAAAGGTTTCGTATTATTATTATTACCATATTAAACTACCATCAGTACCTATACACGTATAGATAAGTTCCTACAAATTGTTTTTGTAATTCATAGAAAACCTTCGTCATTTGCTCAATTTATTACAAACGGAACGGACGAGTATATAATGCAAGAAGATAACGATCGCTATGTATATTTGGATTACCTTTAGGATGCAAAATCAGCTCTATGTCTAATTTGCTGATTATTACCACATGTACCGTTATAATAGGTGTTTGTGCGTAAATACTAGAAGTTGGAAGACTAATAATAGTTCATATAGGTTGATGTCAATGAAACCAAAACAGATGACCCATCCTTCAAACATCTGTATGTACGATTTTTATTGATTTTTTCAGCTATTCAGTATACCAATATGAATGTAACTGGAAAAATCAAAAAATTAAAAAAAAAAATATTTTTTCAATTCTATTTTCAGTTCTTAATACGCCTGATTCTTACTCAGCACAGCAGTCCAAACAACCCTAACTAACTAAGTCAATAACACTAGCAGTGATATTTACCTACTCAAACGCTCATAATCGTAACGCAAGGCAGCTACGCTTAAAAGACAATTTTTTTTGCTCAAGTTCCTTGCAAAGTGTATACTCACTTAATACTTTTCTTTTAGTATCCCTAAACTTCCTGCTCAAATCCTGTAGTGTCTTATTTCTGCTCTTTTCTTTTTTCGCTTATTCCTCTTCCGTTTGTAATAAGTTTTCCTTTTTAGAGTCGCCCTGGCGCTTTCGTATCTCTCAGTCTGTCATTTGCCGCGGGGTTAACGTTGGACATTTCTATCAGTCAGCGCCTATTACCAGGCCCATTCCCTCTCTTCGACTCCCATTGGCATTTGTAATACAAACTGGACAGATGACGAAGGCGGTGCCATCATTGCGACAGTTGGTTGTTCCAGTTTCACTCGGTGGGGCCAGAGTTAACTTAAGCTATCTCACCACTGTGACGTACTGGGACCATTACGGGCAGCAGCGGGCCAACCGGTGGGCCTCACCGTACTAACATTTGATCCTTATTGTGTCTCGCTCCCTTTGTTCCTTTGACTCTTGATATTGCAAGCTATGCGTCAAGTTTGACGATAACATGGGTCTGAATCACGAAATCAAAAATAAGGGAGAGCGCGTAGGGATGGTGAGTGCGCGTCTGTTGCTAAACTGCAAACGAACAAATTGTCGATAGCCAGTCACCAGCATCTCATGGTAATTAGACAGGCCGCAGGCGAGAACACCCCATAGTGCTCACACTTTCGCGTGCAGCACGTACGCGTGAGTAGACAAAATGCTAACTGAAAGACAGTTTCCGAGGCAGTTTGATTAGTACTGAAAGTAAAAATTAGAATTTATTCAAAATTAGATGAATCGACTGTTTATCAGCTCATCACTCCTGCTAGTGCGGCAGATCACTAAAAGGAAAAGCAATTACTCAGAGAGCAGCGAGTGGTATCATTCTCTCAAACAAATATGTATAATAGGTTCCAGCCTTGATTCTATAACACTCTATTCGTTCTGCTCATTTCACTAAAAAAGCGTGTCTATCAACTCTAGAGCAGATCAGAGTTTCTATCGGCTTAGTGCCATCGCAATGACACGCCTTACAATAGACGGATGTGGAACTCCTCTGTAGGCGCCCAGAAGGGTATTGGTTTAGCGGATTTCTTAAGGTAGGAAAACCTCAGACATACCTAAATTTTGTCCAAGTCGTAAAGCAGATAGTTCTAGGCTGAATAAATGCTCTTACTCATCAAAACAGCAGCCGAGTGTTGACGAAACATAAAAGTGGTCAATAGACTCATTTGTAATAGGCAGATAACACACCCGTGATGACCTGATTCGTGTTCTCAACTTGTGTGCACCCACATGACGAACCTGTTACTAGAACCACCTGCTAGCACAAACTACGTAAATGTAATTTTTCTCAGTTTCGCTGAGAGAAAATCTTTTGTTGTAACTGTAAAGATCATTTAATTATAGCTTTCGAATGAATCTCGGCTAGTCATTGGCCCACTGTGGTGGCCACGATGGAGGCCGATTAAAACAGTGAAAAAAAACCCAATGACTGATATTTCTCCCAAAAAAACATCATCACACTATGGAACAATGCAAATGCAACGGGCAACCAACACTGACGAAAGCGACAACGGTCGAGCAATGCTGAAATAGATTTTGTACTTTACTATAAAACTGAGTTGGTTCGTAAGGATAGACGTCGGATAAAACAGAATCATCCTGAGTCAGAGTCATTTAAAAACAGTAAAATTCTTTGTAGGGAGCATGTTCTGCTCAGGTTTACAAAATATAATAAATCACCAATAAACACTATAGACGACGGACGTCAGTATAAGGTAAATCATAAAGTTAACTTCAAGAGCTTTAGAGGTGTGACACTAACGAAGGCAGCAGCAACAATGTAAGGATGAGGATGACAGGAGGATACAATATGGCGGTGTCTTATCGCAAGTCTTAGCCGGGATCGTGAGTCAGGCATCACACTACAGCCGCCACTTTGGACGCTGCTGGCGCTGGAGGTACTTCAACTAGCCAAGGCGAACGTCTCCACCGGAAAATTTTAGCCCGTAGATGATTCTCATCGGCTGCCGTATCACCCAGATACAAATACTATGCGGGACGAAAAATAATTGAAGCGTAGTCTCGTCGACAACAATAACAACGGAAGGGCTGTATACGGGGCACAGTTACTTCAGGCCACTCGTTCGACTGACTGCTGATTATTGGTATTTACCTAGCACTTTTATCTGTATGCATCGTTTACCGGCTTTGTAACTTTAAGACGGTGGTCATAACGCTGGTTGAAGAGTGATCAGAAGCACCGTCAAAGCGCGTTGTGAAGTATATGTGCCCTCTACGACTGAACAAATAGATTGCTGTTGCTCACACTAGCCGAGCCTTCTTTCTATGTCATAGAGCTTTTTTCCTTTGATCTTCACTCTATCCATTTGATTAGCTGTCTTCATAAATTTTTTCTACCTATGAACTCGATCAGGTCATCTGGAAATGAAGAATGAACGTCACTTGAACCTCAACGAAGCTTGAGTTTTTGTTGCAGCACGTACGCGAAGCCACAACAACAACAGCCAAACGATAACACACAGACAAAAGTGCGGTGAATAACTAGGCGAACATGTTATTATCATTGATTCTCCTCACGGAGACAGATACTCTTCAGCTTATAGAGACCATAACGTATTCCTGCAAACTTGGAATTACAACCAGAGAGTGAGCAAACAAAACTACGAGTCTGAATCGGCGGAGTGTTCGAATGGTTCTAAATAGTATATGTACACTTACAATCGGTATCGTCATGATGTACCTCTGTATTCTCTGTGGCTCTGAAGACACAGATGAAATGAGATTTACTACAGTACGTTGCTAGGTGCTTAACACAACGAACAAGGCACCATGGTCGGGAACAACGTGATGACCACGAAATAAAGGCGGCGCCTAGGATTGAGGTTTCGCAGCTACGAACCAGAGTGTACAAAGCAGTGTGGAACACAACATGAACGTGAAACGTTTGTAGGGACGCCTTTTGTTGACAATATAATAAAAAGACAAAAATCACTGAACAATGTAAGGCTAAACTGAATATAAAAGCAGCAGTTTCTTAAGCACTAAAGCGTAAATTCTTGAACAGTGTAACTCTGAAGAAAAAACATCTGCATTTTACCTTTTCAGTTGTAATTTTTCATTCTTGAGTTGCAAAATAAGCTTTTTCTTCGTAACTGGACAACGTTCATCATCAGCTACTTTCTTACTTCCCATTAGCCCTCACAGGCGAAAAGTTCCCGTGTGCAATAGGGAAGAAGTAAATACATCAGGAATGAAGCGGTATCATGCTAACCATACTCTCTCATTTTGCACCATACAGAGGGCAAAATCGATTACCCACATCTACATTGGGGCCTGCTTAAACTTCTGTTTCGAAACTGGCTGTCGTTTTCCATTTGAAGGGTTCATAAGCCCAAACAATTCATTATTATTAGTCAGATCTGAATGATCGACTTCGTACAGAACGATTTTACTTGGCCAGTAGAGTCCCTAAGCCTACCTGACAAAATGAAGGAAAGGGCAGGCTAAACAACGTATCAAATAATCTGTCTTCTTCAATTAAATCCAATACACGAACAAACAAGCTCTGACTTTGTAACGGGCTTTGACAAGATTTTTAGATCGACAGCAAAAAAATTACATAGGGCTTACATGTGCGGAAACACAAAGAAATGAGAACAGGATCATATAGCATTACATTTTTTCGAAAGATAAACAGAATTGTTCAGAGCTTGTTGACACTGAGAGAAATCCATTACTATTAATTACCCGATGCTAATCTCACTTATCTGAGAGAGAGGAACGATGATGTTGCTTATCAACTTTTTTTCATTGACGCAAAAAGCCAACAAAATTCTGTATCCACTCTAGGAATAGTTCATAGCTATACGGAACATTATCTGTCACACTACGCTAAGAAGGGAATCATCCCATGCTGATCATCGTCTGCCATAGAGTACTCATTCCTCTATCGATATTGGCCTCAGCTCAATATCACCGTGACGACGACGACGTCGACGTCGACGCCCACCATTAGATCTTCTGGCTAGCGATTTGGTCGACGCAACGTGTGCAAGTAAGTGTCCCACTTTCATTCACTTTCGCTGCAGCGGTCATCGTTCAATGTAATGCAATCATCGTCTGTACAGTCTTTCTACATGATTCTGTCTGTATTGACTCATTGTGACGGTTGGCCACAGCCATGAGGTTGATAGGTCCAGGATTTCAAAGGCAAGGCACTGCATGTTCTACACATGAGGCAAATTGAACTGCTTAAGTGGCCACAGTCAACAGTAACGAACGATTTATTCAGATCGAAACACCTCTTGTATGTTCTTGTTTTTCTCATTGATTGGCCAATGTAATCACAGAGGTAGAATATAGGCAAGCAGTATAATAACAATTCGGCCTGTAGTGGTAAGTCTCTACGAACTAATTTGTAATGAAAAAAAAACCATTTCTCGCATATTGCGTTATATAAGTGACTGCAATCGGTATGAGATCGCATAGTGTTGATATACGAATTACTGACCCTCAGGTCTGACTAAAACGATCGTACAAAACAATTTAGGTAGGCAGAATTCTACCATTCTGTTATTATTATGTATACATTATGATTGCTGTTGTGTTTCGGTCTTGATGTTCCCTAACTAAACGATTTAAGTAGGCCACATCAGACGAACCTGTGAAATAGATACACGCACAGGGCTGCACGAAACCGTACTGCTATTTATTGACGCTGGAGGCAATCTGCCTTTTTTTTTTTTAATAACCTAAGCGTTTTTTTCTGGCTACGAAAACTGAAAGTCGCTGGTCGAAGTCAGGACATCTAACCTGTGGACAGTTTATTAAATAATAAATGTGGCCAATAGGGCTCATGCAACTGAGATTTCTCTAGCATAGTCACATCTGCCTTATTCTATTACCAGTATCGTTCGTTGTGTTTTCCGCATTAACTACCCTAAACGTAAGTTCAATGAGAAAGCTAACATTATAAATTATAGTTATATATCTTTACGCAAACGTGTTTCTTGTTCTTTTTAAATCTGCCGGCACATATCTAGGCGAAGTACGGTTTGCTTACCGTGTTCGTTCTACATATATATATCAGCTAAAACAACCCCTTGATCATAGATAGCTTCTTCATTATGACACTATAGTTTTGATGTTGTTGGCTATACGTTATTAAAGTTGAACACAGTTACTCGCACCAGGGGACCGTCACGCAACAGGCACTATAAAGAACCAGTACTACTTTTATGCTGCAAGTCATTTCCTACTAACTGACTCTATAACGCGGAGACAGCAGCCGGGAATAACAGCATCAACGGTGAATGGATCACGTTCATCACCACTATCAAATATATGCCAATGTTATACTGATGCCGACGCGTCGGGTTTGCGTGCCCAGTCACCCAGGCTGCTGTTGCTGCTGCTGCTGCTGTTGTTGTGACGCTAATTCTTCGCATAATCATACCACGCCGGCAAAATCCGAAGATAACAACACGAAGCCATTGTTTACCTTAGCCTAAGTTCATCTTTCTTTTATAGCTAGCTGGTGCTTTCTGTGATGCTGTTCCGTTGACCCTACTCTTGCGTCAATTTTAACTTCGGCAAACAGGACAGCCTGATAAGGCCTTTCCGTCGTCTGCTTCTTCGTCACTGGTGTTCCTTCTTCTTGTCTTCTCGCACTTAACCCAACTCCATCTCACATCGTTTTGCCGCTATTATATGAACAGTTAAATGAAAAACAGCATCACAACTTAGAACGAGGCTCAGAGGAGTCTAACAACATCAAACAATGATTTGCAGTGAAGAAGCACGAGGCTACGGAACAGAAACACCATACTAGTGGAGCCCTCATTGCATGGAGGTATAATCACTTCTACTGCTCGTACCGCTGCTGCCTACGTCACCTGGCGGCGGCGGCGGCGGCAGCAGCAGCAGCAGCAGCAGCAGCAGCAGCAACAGCAGCAGCAGCAGGAGCCCTGGGCGGCCACATTATTAGAGTTCTTCGGTTTGGTCACTACTACTTTCAACCTAGTTGCCTTCGATACTTTTGCGAGAACGCTTGACCATGTAGGACCCTCGATGACGACAGAATATCTTAGACGATGCATAGTCATGTAATGAATGAGCAAGCAGCAAATGTAAGTTCTTTTAGAAAATTTTCAGGCCCCCCAAGGTGTCCTCGCCAATCAACCGCCTGCTCTGTCACCTGAATAAAAGTAAAAGAAAGCTAATACTCTGGAGCGTTGGCAGCTGCCAACATCGATTACGAATCGTTTAAAACTGACGAGCTTCCGCTAATTATATCTTCTCATTTTTACACAATTATCTGATTCTTCCTCTTTTTTAAGTCCAAATATACGACCATATTGAAAAGATCATTATCTAAAATGTCTATTAGGATAAACGACACGGGCCGGATTGTACCTTTAAGCCGCTGACATCACGGTAGAAGGTACAGGTCAAATCGAATAAAAGATAACTATAACTATCGAAAACGGCATGAAATACCACATTGCTCTTAGATACTCTGTAGTTATCTATTTCAGAGGAGTTCCTATGTTTTTTTTGCAGCCTGACAAGCTTATCTATGATTATTAGTAAACTAAAATTTCCGAACGAAGAGTTTCCAAATATGTAGAGTCGCACATTCTTGTATCTATAGCGTGTGCGATAAACATATCCATTCACAAAACATTATTACCGGACTCTCTTGTGTTCCGCTAGTACTCTAAAGTAGAGCAGCAGATCACTATATCCTACCGTACCTCCGTGAACCACGAACGCTGCAGACGCTCAACTCAACGTCGGTCACAGCAACGAAAACAGTGACAATCAGCTGGTGGATTACTCTATCTAGAAATTGCATCTATAGCGGGCAAAACAATGGCGGCTATTTGGAAGCGATCGACAGTGAGTTTCCACCAAAAATTACATAGACACAAAGCAAAATTTAGCTCGCTTTTAGTGTTTCAATATCTTAGTATATATATATATATATATATATGCAATGTTTCAACTCTCTAACCCTCGATAGGTGTCCATCTGTTCCAACGATCGTCTGGTGTAGATTCTCGCTGCACAGAATTATCTAGTTTATCGGTTATGAATTGACCACCTGACCATCATTGCTCTCATCATCACCAATTCGAGTATACTATCGGCCTTCGGCATTCACCCGTCACAAGCGTTAGCTCGTCGGCAACGACAGAAGACTAATGATAATAATACAGTATCAGAAGAAACGTACTATTATTCTGTGTTTTCCTTCCTGTACTCAATGATGTCTTGATTATCGACCCTTGACAAATGCCGCTGCTGATTTTGTCCTGTTTTATTTAGCACATAAATCGTCATTTGCCTTGCGATTCGATTAAGGCTTAAACTATGCGACATAATTTTGTTCGGCGACAGTCACAGATACTGGAAGGCATATGAACGAAAATTTCGAGAAAAAAAAGTATGACAACAAAAAAATTATATAGGAAAACAGACGATCACCGAGATTAGATACAATTACCATACGCACGCGTGCATATATTAACTCTGTGGTCGTGAATCAGGTGTATTGACTGCGCCGTCTTTACCGGTATCGAAACACATAAGTATATCTAAATAGTGCCACGGTTTTGGTAAACGTCACAGTAACTATCAGAGCTGGCCAGGGAAGCCCGGACAACACTACATTTGTCTCGCTCTCTGATTTCACTTACGTAATTAGGGGTCTAATTTTGTGTTGCCTGATTGAGCCTGTTATCGGAGCACATACGAGTAGAAGTAACCGAAGCAGTATGTTTGACCACGTCTTCGAACACGTCAAGCCAGCGTTCAGCCTCAGCTAATATGTCGACCCTTAACCTGCCACACTATTCAGTACGCTAGCCTCCTGTGAACTCTTAAATCGTACGCGAACCGAGTAGGATTATAGCGAATTTTTAATCGGCACCGCACTTAATAGAACTTTTTTAAACTATAGGAAGTTAAAAAACGTCTCCAACATATAGCTTACGTCATTCCCTATAGCTTTCTCGTAGGGAACGTTTACTTGAAAAATGCACGCCGTTGTGTGTACGTACACAGGTAAGGATAAATTGTCCATCAGCAGCCGTCGTCTCGGACTCGGCTACTGCAACGAAATGCGATGAAAAACAGCTAGAAATTTAGACAGACTTGCAAGACGGGCCTGAATGTAGTAGCTAGGACGAACTTGACGACGAAACAAAAAAAAAATACACACGATCGTACACTTTACAAGTTGCATTTTGTGTAGGTAATATAGCAAAGTAATGTTCTGATGAACAATTAGGCCTAATTTAGTGATGAATGTATTTTTTTTATAGTAACTGAGTAATGGTTTTTACAAAAAATGGTTTTACTTAGCATTGTATTAGGGATTAATCTATAAAGTAACGATGTAGTGCTAAATAAGAAGCAAAGACCAGGAGGTCATTGGATTAGAAGCTTATATCTGACATTCGTTGAGGTTTGATTAATGGGGTGTGTGTACAATCGCTCACAAACGGCCTGAAAATGTACGTATAGCTAAGTAAAAATACCATAAACAATATGAATCAGGTTATAGATTGAAGATTAATTAAGAGGTAGGAGCTCTGCTTCGCTAGGTACCGTATAAGGTGAATAACCTTCCATGTGAGTTACCTAAATCTGGCAGACTTTAATAGTGAGAATGTGCGACAGCTGCTACGCAGTAATTCTAAAATGACGTTAAACACAATTATCGCATGCGAAGTCGGTCCCGTCATTTCGTGATCTCCGCACTGTTACCCTCCTCTCTTAATCTCCCCGATAGTCCGAGTCAAACGGAAGATGGTAGAGGAGACGCCAGAGCGGAGGCACACGTTTCCCGTACTGAAGCAGCTTCGTCCGGCTTGAGTCCGGCGATTGTTGACACACTCCCCGCTGCTGTCTGTTGTTGAGCGTCGATACGTGCCGTTGGCAATCGTGTGACTTTCCCACAGACGCAGAACGATGAGACATCGCTAAAGGAACACGACTTAGGAGGTTTAAACCAATAGACAAAAACCACAACTGCAACAGTAATAATATGGATAAGGAACTCAGTCTTAGCCTCAGTTGCTCGTCATCTCCATTCAGCAAGCGAGTATAGATGGAAAAGAAAATAAGCAAATGATAAGAAAGAAAAAAGCACGAGCCACAGCAGATAAGGTGAAGAGACAGCGGCGTCACCATCATCGTTCCCATCCGATATCTCTGTTGAAGGACGACAAGGCAAACAAGTGGGGAAAAATTGCAAATTGAAGCTCCCTATACGCACGAAGCCGATAGAATGGGCCGGTGCGTTCTTGGTCCACACTTAATGTTGCGTCATCGCCACAGAATATTAGATAGAATTAGCATTTTATTATGCTATTATTATATTGTTACTACCGACGCGGAATCGGCCGAGGGTGCTTTTGCTGTTTTAATTGTGAGTTATCCATAGAACAACTGCAGCCTTAAAGAAAAGTTACCCCTCGCCGGTAGTTGTCTAAGTTTTTCGGGGACAACTTCGCGTTTCGTATGAACAGGTCGTGTTGAATGATAGCTATAAAGACTTCGGGAGACACTTTTACGCTCGGATAATGTAATTATACGAAAAAATAAGGGCGACTTGTACAGGCGCAACCATACGTGAAGTGATGCCTTTATCGGCCTCAAATATATAGTATAGTAGCATTATGGGCCTATCTATTTGCGCTTAATTACTGGTAATCTACCCGAGCCTGTACAATCATCCAGGGCAAACGAGCTGAAAGCTAGATTAATTTAATTTTACGCAATAGTGATTGTACGCTGCTAAAAACTCGTGGACTAATAGAGTATAGGTCTGTGACAAATCGTATATAACAAGCACATGACGAATCGCTGATAACGCATAAGTGATCAGTAAACATCTATTGTTAGCAACACAGAGGTGTTAATCACGTAAACATTAACTTTCAATGGATTCAGTGACCATCGAGCGGCCATCTGCCGCCACTATTCGCCGTGTAGGGGCGAAATTTTGAAGTATTTTCGAAACTGATTTACGCATCAGCCGTCCGCGTCCAGTCGGAGCAACGATATTTATTCATCAGAAGCGAAGCTAGTTATTCGACCACGTAGAGGACTACGTCATTGAGTCGGTACTTGACGATGCAAAAAAAAAAAGCCGAATTTACTTTCTGCGCAAGTATTTGTAGATACAGCCAAACGTACTAGACGCAATCAATACAGGAAAATTCACGAAATACGATGATGACTACAATCAACATTATCGTTCTATACGTAACCACTATGCTTATGAAGATAATCGTCCATCAAAAAAAAAAACGATGACCCTTGAACCCGGAATCGATATACGGGATTAACCTTGAAAATAGTTTTTTGAATCTGATCGCAGCTTTGTCTGCTTTATAACACCATTACAGCTCCACTGATTGTTACCCGGATCTTCTGACGAAAGCATCCATGGCTCTATTAAGCTGTTGCGGCGGACTTTGAAACTAAAGCACCTTGAACCAGCTGGACTAATGATGAGCGATCCTCTTTATATTCTTCTTTTTTCACTCTGATAACTTTTGGACAGCCATTTCCGTTGCTGTATATGGTTTCTCTATCTATAGCCAACCTTGTTCCTTTGCTCTATCCAGCAAGTAAGATGAGGTCTGGCCTTGCCCTAACGTAACCAGACTGCATAGTTTTGACTGTTCAGCGAAACAGCAGGTTGCATTATTTCTCCCGTTTCCTGTCAATATCTCATAGAGGCACACACATTGTCGGCCATCACCCTACATCCGAAACTACTTAGCAGTGCCATACAATCTGATTCCTCTTCATTCAACGACGCCATTCTTTCGCTTGATCCCTTTCCGGTTTTTCCAGTTGGCGTCAGAGGCCGAACCACGCCTCACGCATGGTAGTCGTATGTTTCGAACGGGTTGTTTTTTTATCCATTAAGCTTCGCCGAGTGCATGGGGAATACACGACACGCATTTCTAATTGGCCTACTGTCCATTCACGGCAGATCCGTCTGTTTTTCTAAATTTAATTTTCGCATTTTCAGTCTTTGGGTTATAACTCTGTAACACGTTCCGTTTAAAATGCCAATTTTGACCCTCACAGCTTCCACACTGTTTATAACTTGTGCATTCGTGGAGAGCCTCCTCACTTTCGGCAATGCGTTTTTGTCCTTCGGGCCCTGACTTTTGGTGACTTTTTTGCTGGTCTTCAACTTTTAACACATCTACGTCTTCCAAGTGTAGTGGTTTCGTTTAAGGCTCCTCTGCCTAGTACTTCTACGAATTTTTTTCCCCAATGCTGTAGCCTTTGAGAAACAAAAATTCTACCATTAAGCATTGATTTTTAAAACTAAGAGACGTTTTCACTTCTGAACTCATTCGTCCTGCAGCAAACTCAAGCGTTTTCATTAACAAATATATACTAAGATATTTAATTTTCGTCTTTTAGCGGCGTTTACTTCAAAAGTAACTAAATTCAAATATCTGCCGAATTCGCTTGTGACAGCCTAATACGGTTTTCCTTATTGCGTTCGTTTCGCCATACTCAGCTATAATTACGAGAAAAGATACCGTTGGAACCGTTCACTGATGACTGACTGAGACCGTGTTCATTTATGCCCACTTAAAACAATGTTACAGATGTTAATGGCATTCTATTAATACAGGGAAATGAACGACGCAGATGATTATATAAAAGAATGCCAGTTGGATACCGTCGTGTAATTTGGCTAACGAACCTTGGGGATACATTTCTACCAAGTCGATAGTCTGCAAAGAAAATGAAGTTGCCTTCATTAAACGAACGAAGAATTACATAGATACGTTCATTTGTGTCACAACTACGCTCCAGTGAGCAGTCTCTAGCTAAATACGCCCAAGTTACGACACTGACCAAAATGGTCAAGTTAATTATAACTTGTTTTAATTGAATCAAAAAACTTCAAGGAGAGGTCTCTATGATATTTTACTTCAGCCCAACGGTAATTGACACGACAGTTTAAGATAAAATATTAGCATCCAACCACAAGCAGAAGTCCTAGTTAACAAGCAACGCGGGGTTGCATGTAGCTAGCTGGACGATCCTTTGACCCCGAGTATACAGTCTATCCTTTGCAAAGTAATGCTGGAACACTGAGAATTAATGGAATTTTTGTTAAAAAGGGCCTCCCCCTATCTGTGAGTCATAGACATACAGCGTACAAGGCCTGGTCGATAAATTGCAGCGATTTATCTATTATATCAAATGGCAATTGCTCAATTATCTCAATCATTTTTATCCCCTGTCAAGTGGTCCCTCTTAGGACAGAAAACAGGCATGCCTTAAACGCTTGCTGAGAATAGCTCTTGATCATTATGGAACCGTACAAAAAAATAATTCTTCCCTCATTTCTACCATGCATTCGGCAATAGTCGTTCTTTTTGCTGTCGTCCTATGTTGGCAACCCAGAAAAGCAACAGGTCGCTATATGTGTTTCGTTTGTGGTCCTGAAATCAAATAAAAATTCTGTCGGATCGACCCGACACCTTAACAGTGTATTTTTATTGGGTGTTGGGCACTTCTGACAAAAGCAAAGCTGACATGCTTTGCTTATCCAATTTGCAGTTAAATGTAGAATTCCTTGAACGTTTATTCATTGGGGTATGCGTAGATGAGCATTGTACCTATAGTTATAGTAGAAGATTCGCAAGATGGCCTAATCCAATAGCAATCTAAATCATAGCCCACTACATCGCACAAATACATTTTGGAGCTATTTTAATAAGATGTTTGCCATTTCGTCTAGTTTATCGAAAATGCAGACTTGATGCTTCTGTCTAAGTCAGGGAGTATCCTAATCAACTTTTAGCCACAGACGCATAAACAACGACAATAAGTAACCTAACCGCTCCAGTCACCTAAAAAGGAAAGGGGATCTAGCAGCGTAGGCTACATTCTGTCCGCTTTTATTATCATTCTAATTTTTATTTTCGCCTTTCGACTATGCGGCAGAATAAGTCAGTGTGGCGAATCCCAAAGAAATGCTGACTCTCCTAGCTGAGACCCAGATATCGCCAGAACATGCTATCATCATGCTGTTTATCCTTGTATTCCCTTCTGTCCACGAGTAATACTTATGCACGGGCCACCAGAGGTCGCTGGCTGACGTTTCAATAGAAAACGCAGGTTTGATTGTTATGCGACCCGATTTGTGATATCTGTACCCTTATAGTTCGAGCGGCAGCGTTGAATTTATTGAGGTGGTAGTATTCGGCCATTGCTGCTGGATGCTGTCTTGGCTCCCATGGCTTTGTATGGATGACCAGTGGCCCGCGCACACTGGACCGTGAAGATCACGTCATCAGCGCGTCAACATTTCAATGGGCGCCGACTGGAGCACTGGTTTTAGAGCTCGGCCAATGTCAACGACTTGTTGCCCATTGGTTTTGCCGTGACTATTTAGCTACTGTGTCATATCGACTACAATTTTACCACACGTAATTACCACAACAATGATATTGGATACGGCCCAAGTAAGATGGTCTACTTTTTAGCTGTCCTAAACCTTACTCACTCTATTCTACCTAATGGATGAATAAGGTTTTGATTTTTGCAACGATTCTCGTTCAGGCAAAGCAGTACGTTTGTTGTTAGACGTACATAATTAATACAAAGCAAGGATTCAGTTAAAGCGGAGCCAGTAGGCGCGACCGCTTCGAAATTGTCTCTCAGGCTACGCGTCAAAACAGCTTCGAGCGAGGCGAGGAACTTCCCAAGTTCATTTTTTCGCTTGGTGTATCTATACTTTGCGTGAATATACTCATGTTGCGTTTTGTATAATGAGACAGCCTTTGGCAGCGCATGGCAGCTGCGGAAATGAAATGTACATTTCAATGTTGGACCATTATATATACACAGTTTTATCGACTGTGAGACAACGTTTACTGACAAGAAATTATGTCAATTATATGAAATGGGCGACAGCGTCGCATCTGGACGCAACGAATAAATACAACTGGAAAAAATATGCCAAATGAAAATATGGAATTCTCAACCCGGTAAAATAGTTGCACGGATTCTATGGGATCCTTAAGTTTCACGCTATGTTTTTGCTGGTGGACATCGCCTTATCTTAGCAAACAAAGTAACAGGTCTGTCTAAGAGAAAATATCACTAGTCACTAGATAATGAGACTAAGACTGTGACAGAAATTAGCGTCAGTGGCTTCTAGGAAGCGAACCCACCATAAATGTGCAGAAGTAGTATCAAACAGATCATTATAAATCACCGCACATATCTTCCAAGCTCTCAGCAATGAACGTGCAGACAACCATCCATTTGTGTTACCTGATGGATGTATCTTCAGCTAATCATATTCGAAAATCTTTGATGGGGTGCCGGCCACGGATATTAAAAAAGCGTGTTAGGCTTGCTTATTTCAATCTTGACGTAATTTTGTTTACCAGCATTGCAATGATTCAATCAATTCAAAACCCATTTGCCAATAACTAGATATATCAAACAAAGGTTATCGTCGTACTGCTAGATAGTGATTGTCAAACTTGCCATGCTCCCATACGATGCTAATAATCGTGCCTGTAAGCTCAATAAACGTGGAGTAACATACGCCATGGCAAATTGTCATGCTCCGGAAAGAAGTAAGCCCTACCACTGTACTTTAGTCAACGACGTTGGCAGCGCTTGTTGCTTCATGTGTGCAGAATCCCTAAACTCAATGTGAGCGTAATTCAAGACCGAATTTTAAAAGCCGTTGAATCTATCCGACTGCATGATAGGCTCACGTTGATCCCATCATCTATACCGGTCAATTGAAAGTCACCGGTCAATTATAGAAAGGCCCATGTGTGCCTGTTCAATGAGTTCATCCTAAACTTGTCCGAACGTACTCACTTTTACGTCCTCTAACGACAGCCCTCAAATTTCCACCGGCAGAAGCGGCAGAGCTCATACGGCAGCAGCGACAAATCTAAGACGGAATAAATACAGCTAGGCAAATGAGATTTGAATGTGGTTTTTCTGAAAGGCGTCTCAGTGTTTGCTTCTAATGCTCGAGGCTGCTGGGTCTGTGATTCTGTAGCTCCACGACGCTCATCCGTCGGAACTCATGAGCTTGCTCGAAGCGCCATTGGCACGAACAGTCTGCAAATACGAATCGTAGTGACGCCGGTAGTGCTCGAGGGTACCGAAAAATTGTGTTCCAGCAACAGGCGACGGACGGCCCCAAGACTTCGACGCCAGCTGCGATTCAGGCTGGGAGAAATCCACTAACCAGCAACAAAGGAAACAGTGCCAGCCGATATCACTGTTTTCTTTTCTCAAACCTTACTGCCTTTCCTCTTCTTCTGAAGGGATGATCTTCACGGTCGTCTCCTTTGGCTCGTGCCAGAGCGCGATGCTTCTCGCTATTCAAACTACTGCCATTCCTCTATTATTATTGGAACTGCCAGGTGGCATTTTGTGGCGCCATTAATTGTCGCTAATTTAACTATGCTACAAGCACTGCCGACGCTTTCACCTCCAACTCAGCCCTCTTTCTCCCGTTTCCCGTGAGCAGTGATGGAACAAGTCGGTAAAGACAGCGAATTATCATCAATAACTAGCGGATAGAAAATAGAATTTCTTACGCCTTGAATATCTTCTACTCCACAATATACTTCTCTTCCAGCGCCGATGAAAGGAACAGCGCTGCGCATGGGCAAGCTCGAGCAGAGGAGACGGCTTAGCCATAGCTAAACGTCGATAGAGCCACTGCATTGGTTACCATCTGTCCGCTGGTATATCGTAGACGGACATTACTACCATCATCATCCCTTTGATTTGAATGGTTCGACTCACGGTAGTTCTGTTATAATGACGATCTGCACACGATGTCGATCAACGCCAAACTGCCACAAATCATAGTACAGCATTTGCCACTGGGGCTACCGAAGGCGACAGCGATTGGCGGCGTAGCGCCTGGCCTTGCGCATTGTCGTTGCGTCTATTATGAAGCCTGAAATTTCGGTGCCTGTTACCCTTTCTCTCTATTCATCAGCGGCAGGACACCAGCATCCGTAGTTGTTGAACCCATTGATGCTCCTGCAGCTGGTCATGTTAATACTTTAAATGGTCGTGTGTGTGATACAGCCGTTCAGCTTTCCTACACCGTTCGAGGAAGAGGAGGCAAAAAAAGCTACGTTTGGACGACGATAATAATTATATATTGACTTA
Organism: Varroa jacobsoni; assembly: GCF_002532875.2. NCBI lineage: Eukaryota > Metazoa > Arthropoda > Arachnida > Mesostigmata > Varroidae > Varroa > Varroa jacobsoni. The sequence goes on along the minus strand of NW_019214433.1, from coordinate 35,601 downwards.
GGACAAATCCTATCGGTTTTAGCCCCCTCCTGTTACAACTTACCCTGCGTTGATGGAACTGCAGTCATTTTCTAGCTCCGTTCCCCCATTAGCGGAAATTTTCTGTGAAACGAATTTGTGACAAAATATTATCGAAGATCGATCAGCCAGAGGGTAAAGTTCATATAAGCGCAAGAAACATAACGGTTTTCATAAATGCGTACCACAAATCTGTGCTACTGATTAACTGTAAATTTAGTAGCAATCATTACTAATATGATAATAAATAAAAATGATACTATAACAATAAATTACTAAACGGTAGTTGTCTATTATTCGATAGTAGAAATTCCTATTTCTACTCTTTTTAGATGATCAGTAATTTACTGTTGGATAATTTGTTGCTCCATGCAAACTCTTCCTTCAACAGATACACACACTGATATTTTACATCGGAAGACTTTCCTGGCGTAAACTCTTTCAATATCCATCCCCCTCTCCTTTCTCGTTTCTTATGAAAAATTGCATCTGGATATTTGTTGTGTCATTTATCCTAAAAGAAAAAAAAAAAACGCAGGGTAAGTAGTCGAAATTCTAAGTAAAATAAATTCAGCGCGTGCCGCATAGCAATCCAAATCTAGAGTAGAGATAATTTTCTTTGAATTATTTTCATTTTAGCACTAGCCCCAACATTCTCATGAAGTTTTCCTCTCGACTTCTTCGAAAAAAAGTTATCACCAAGAGAAGTGTATTTGGCTCCTTAAAAGCTATTTCAACTGAAGTATTAATCTTAGGCTTGAGCGTCGACTACGGATGTTGGCCTTTTTCCCGCATAAAATATGATCGTCATGGATACAGTGAGCACCGTTGCACCATAGCTTGCTTCGTATGCATCAATCTACAGCTCATCTAGCTTTTGAGATCCAATGAAACCCTATCACTTCTATAATTTTTGCTCATAGCAGATACGATGTTTGCGGAACCAGTTGCCAGAGATACTTGTCTTCAATGAATTACCGGGAACGCCCTAAACAGCAGACGCTACCGGGAATACGATCTAAGATATTATGTTTAGGTTGAAATATGCGAGCGTCCATCACGTCACGTGCATAAGTGATGACTAGGTGGCATCTATGGGAGGTTATGCCAGTGTCGCATAGCCCCTCCACCACTGAACTTGTTATTGCTGTTGTCCTGCTCTCAGTTGTGATTTATTCGTTCGCAATAGGCACACGTCAATATATTGTAAGAATATACACTGGTCCTAAAATAGAAAATATTTCCGGGAGCTTCTTCATCCTGCTACGTTCTTCCCGTCATCAAATTTATTCATTCACAACAATTGTACCAACTCACGTTGGCTTGGAGCGCGGCGCGCGACCTCGTACCAACGCCGCCAGCCAACTGTGTTTGTGTAGCAGGCTCACAACCGTAGATAGTTTTGCATAATTGTTCGCCGTAGCTGCTACTGTTGACAACTACAGCCGCAGCAGGAATAGCAAAAACCTCACGCCCAGTTTTAGTAAGTCGGCGCAAAAGAAGATGAATGAATGCTGAAACCCGATAGCTGGCTCACATTGACAATCATAAAATCGTCTGGTGCCTTCAAACACGTTTTTAGTCATCGAAGAAACTTCGCACAGAAAGGAAAAGCGGGCAGAAAATGATTCGACGGAACATGTTCGGAAAATGTCAAAGATCTTGTTGGAGAAAAACTTCGCAGATGACAGTCGCAGAGGCTAGGACAGGTTGGTCACAATATCGCTTTGTTGTAAGGTTCTGTAGCGCTTGTCGTTGCCGTATCAACACAACACTTGAAGTATTGTCAATAGTTGGCAGATTGACGTAATGTTGTTTTACGTAACATTGCTTGCTACAACAAGCCGGCACCTGGCGTACACACTTAGCAACAGTACTTCATCAAAACTATCCCGCAAAGCATCGCCGCAACGGCTACTACAACAACACAGCTGATTGCTTGGTCGGCTCGTGAGGATCTACTGCCGATCAACGAGGAATCGTCACCAACCCGCTTGTTGTCATACTACGAAACACTACCGGCATCAGTAGGAATAGTAATAACGGAACAATGTGTTTGTCAAAAATAGCCACGTACGCTCTTTCTTACTTGTCAACATGATATCTTTTATGTATTTACATAAAAGGGATACATTTTTTTACATACGTATCAACGATGAAACGATGAATTTTGGCTGGATATATATATCTATGCATCACATAACTGTATCTGAACGATCGCTGCATGATGAAAAAAATGCGGGTATGACACGAATTACACGCGGCCACCTCCCACGTCTGCCGCTGTTCCTTCTTTTGCAGGGTAGGGTCGAACACAGATCACCTGTCACCTTTACGGCTCCGTCACTTCTGAGACACAACGCTGGCAAAACAAGTAACATGAGCGTCGTAAGTTTCAACATGTACAGTACACCGGCGTCGCGTCATATATTTACGTATATACTAAGACGATAATGATAACGTATAAAATCAGAACGTGGCGTGCTTACGTCGAAGCGACGTGTCTGGCGCTTCTAACTTTGAGCAAAACTGTCCCTGTCAGTAATACGACGGTGGTTAAAAGTCTAGGGACGTATTATAGTATGAACACCGTTCGAAAAAATCAATCAACAAAAAGGACCGAACGTTCCCCAGCCAGTGTTATTATCGAATGAAAAAAAAACCTATCATGTATTAATAACTGCTAGCTACAAGGAATGGAAGCCGCGATTTTCCATGACACCGGAAGCAAACGGTCACGCTAATATGACAGTCAGATACAGTGTACAATATTCTTTTGTCCACGTTCTCGTCTTTAACACCCTCCAAACAACCGCCAAATCATCACCGGCGCCCAGTTCACCCATACACCCCCGACAAAGAAACAGTTATACAAACACGCTCATATTTAAACATTTTTCAAATAAACCTCGAAGACTGAACTGAATATTCTATTGACACTAGCAGCAAATCCTACCGAGGCGTCGTTTTGGGTCAGGAAGTTGCCAGTTGGGTCAGGAAGAAGGACCAGCTGGTCATAGGTCACTTGAGGCGCTTCAGTCCATTTCTTGTCAACCTAGTTCTTTCTTTCACAACGTTAAACTTAAACATATCAAGAACATGAAGCCACCAACTGCCATCGCTAAAGATACGTGGTCTACCAAGTCTGATTGCGAGTTCGAGAAGAACATACGATACACCGATGTGCTTATGCTGGAGCTAACGACAATACACTAAATAAACTAAATTTGCGATTGAACGTTTCAGACGGTGTTTTCAACATTGATAAAGTATCATTTTCTCAAAAATCATTATCTGTACGTATATGTACCGACGTAGCGAAGGGTACTAACTGGCTCAATTTTGCCTCTTTCTTCTCATTTGGATAAATTCTCTATTTAGGCTAACACTAATAAGAGCCATTCGCTTGTTATTTATTACGTAACAGCATTAGTCACTGTGAATTATTTCAAAAACGGCAACGTTACGTCCGGAGACGAACGGACGTTTAAAGTTACATTTAACTAGACGCAATAAAGTTAACCCACTACTATTAGAATGTATTACTGAAAAAGTATTAAATCAACCCAAAATACGTAATGATTATATGCTTCTTTCTGCGATAACATCCTCAGTAAATGTAGCGAAATTTGGTTGGCGGCTGCTATTTTTGCAGATGCAACAGAATGAAAAGATCCGCGATTGTAGCCTAATACCTTTTGCCTTAAACCAAAAATGGCCTAAAACACAGTTGTACACCCCACCATCCTTTTTCACAATTTACTTAGAGGTATAAAAGTATATACGCACAGAAAAATAGTGAAGGGTTGCCATCGTGGGCCTGTATATAGACGTATGTAAATATAGTCAGTATTTCACTTGAAAGCATGAGGATAATCAGATCAGATACGTGAACGTCGTATATCCACCCAAAGAGAATTCGGACGTAAATTCGTCACGTTTGAGTCAGCTATGTCTCCCCCTTCACGCTCAAGTGGAGCGGCACGACAGCTGTCACGAACTAAGTGGACAGACAATGGCACTAAATAAGATTCTAGTAAATGGAATGGATGGAAAGTTACGCTTTATTTCCAATTCAATGTTCTCTGTGTACCGGCACCAAATTGAAAACAGCTCATACTCAATGAGTAGACAACACCTCTTCGAAAAAATGGTTTGAGGTTCTGAGGCCTCCGACTTTGATCGACGAGTCGATTAAGACATATATGATAGATCTAACACTGCCTTTTATTTATTTGTTTTGTCAATTGCGTTACAGGTTCTCTACTACGGGGTGGCGTTCGGCACATTTCATTTTCCGGACGATACTGATTACGTGTTAGTATCGTGAAGTAGTAATTATTTACGAATAATTGAATATCATCGGGGCTATAGACCTAAATGAGTACGTTTTTTTTTTTGCTTTAAATGTGTTGTGTCATAAATGTATATGCATACGTGCCCGTGAACGCGTTGCGTTACCTTAGTGAATATGTTTCCTCTTATATGTAAATGTATGAGTCATGAGTAGTACATGCGTGAGACGGCGTTGCTACTGTCGTTCCGGCGATCTGATACCTACAGAGTTCGCTTTGTTGATTTATTGTCGCTTGACGGTAATCACGCTTGAATGAGCATCGGCGTAATGTATAAGTTGATTGTTTGTATGTACATACACGAAAACAACATAACGTTCACGCATAAACCACCACAACGGATAATCGCAGTTGACATAACTGAACACTTAGTCAGGCGCAATGGGCAGTCGTCATCGCTGGGTCCCTTCCCTCTCAAACAGAGAGCACGCAGATTGGCAAATGGCCCGAACGACGCATGAACAACATGAGTATAAATTAATAAATCACGGCCATTGCTACGCTCTGCATATACATCAGTCTTCACGCAGGCAAATCTTTGATCGGAAATTACGCAAGGGTGAACTGATACCTGCAGCGGGTGGAGAAAAAAAGCAGCCTAACCATTGTTATTTTAATCCGTATCAGAACGCTATCGATTTAGAATTTGTAGGTCTTTCATTCTTCAGGAGGCCGTCAAACAACTGAGTGGATCATTTTTGGCGTTTCGTGGCAGTATCATAGTTTGTATCAACCAGTTAATACCTATGTTTTAACTTACTCTATATCGCAGTGGTAATTCATTACGATAAATCAAAATACGACTCTTGTTATCGATTCTTCGTCAGACATATATAACGAGTTGTAGAACAGTACCTGCTAGCGTACGTGAAATCAGTTGTCGAGTGAAATCGCATATGGAATATCATACCGCCTATGATAACTACGATACTTTTTTCTGTTAATAAGAACTATTATTTTACACGTTTTTCTTCCATTAATTGTCTATTACTATCACAATATCCATCAGGACCAAAAGTACCGTTGTCATCCTTCCATGATTCCGCGTCAAACCCACCAGTCGCTGTACGTATTGGTCACTCTGGCTATCAGCACAAACAGCGCTACCGCGCACAAGAGGCCCTTTTATTATAAATACGAAATAATGGCCAATAAGAAAAAGCGTCAACGTAAATCCACCCTTCTGTTTGTTGTCGTTATATAAAAATTGTGCATGGCCATGTAAGCGTTCATATGGGACGTGAAGCTGTGTAATAGTGTATTATATCATATAATAAGGGTTAGATATCCACCTCAGGAATGTACAACAGTTTTATTTGTTTCACTCGGTTGATCACAGCAGCGGTCTTCGACCGATTATAACGTGAGGGATGCGTGGTTTACGGATTTGCCGGTAAGCAGAACGTCACAGCGTCTTTCCAGACACGGTACAACAAGCTCGCGTTATATCTAAAATACAATCGATAGATTTTGGAACCGTATTCTGTTCGTCTTCTCTTTAATGTTTCTCGCAGAAATAATCGACTATGTAAACATATATGGTTAGGACACACGTCAATATTTCGGTTGATTCTATAGGAACTAAACTACATTCCGGCAATGTATGCCTGTTCTTGGCATTTCTATTCTCAACCCATATTCATTTGGCGAGTAGCAAGTTCAAACCAGACGAACACGTAGCGCCTGAAACTTCGGCGTAATCGGAGTCCCATTGCTTGTAATATACTGATCAGTAACTTCTGTTTCGACATCGGACCTGCCCAACAGTTAGTCCGACTCCATTCTAAATGTAAATATGCAAATGGCCCTTAAGCCTAACTGAGAGTACAGGTTTTCGGCAGCAGGCGAGTGCAGGCGTTTCGCCCATTATCAACGGAACCATTATTAATTCAATTCTCGCCCCTTTTCGTGTTTAAATACTCGTCGTTGATCCACACCAAATATATGCATCAATTGATCAGACTTAATTTTTCTGGCAAAATGAAAAAGACCCAAATTTTGCTTAGACTGATACTAACATCCAACGTGATCCACTTATTTAACCGGTTGAGTAAGCGCTTGGAATAATGTCAGCTGGCACCATTATACGTTGACCAGGTCGATGCGTGACCCTAAATCACAATAGATCTACTTACATGGAGAATTTAAAACGATAGTTGTACACGTGCTAGTTCCGTTCTGGTATCCGTCTTCCGGGGATCTTTGTATGCTACTGAATCGAAGTGGTTCCTAAGATCATTGGTGCTAAATATGTCTCACACATGCTCACACGATAACGGGCGCTGGTTGGACGGCTGGCCTCACCAGTAAAGGCACCGCTTTTCAGGACGCAATGAATGGGACACAACGCACACAGCCTAAAGGGAGTTGTCGTACACCAACAAGGTAAGGGAGAGACGAACGACTTTTGTAATTCCCCGCTCACACAGATATACAATAATCAAGGCGAATGGGGAAGATGTATCCTCTCCTTGAGTCCTATTTCACCGAAAGTGGTTATGATCTGAGCTTGCAGTAGGTGCTAGCTGATTCGTCTTAGTATGCAGCTTGGGAGCAGCCTGACGTTCGTCGGATGGTGGCCATAGTGTTGCTAGCGATTGCCGGGAATGCCGAACAGCCGTTCGAGCTCGGAAGAAAGGTGCGCAATAGATCTTCAATGGCGAGCGACGTTTAGTTGACCTTTTTCTTCCTTTTACACAGATGGACACAGAAAGATAGCATGTGGAGCACATTACGATGAAGGCTACTAGGAGCGGTCACTCCCACCAATGTTTTAGCCGGCGTCTGAATATAGCTCCACTGCCGTTTATCGAACGGGCGAGCGAACCACCATTTTTCATCGTGTCTTTCTAAAGTAATTGTCTCTTCAGATCTGCATCTGTGCAGGTTATATCTACCTGTCCCGCTAAGAGCTTTGACTAACTTATATTGGAGGTAGATAAACAATAGGAGCTCTGTTCCGACAGCGGGCGTTTTTGGGTGCAGGGAAGGAGAGTCTTGATGAACCAAAATTACGATTGTGTGAAGACCGTCTGGAGCAACGTATAGCTCGGACAAATTATGATCAGTTGCAGTGGCATTACTTAGCCGAGAAGTAACGGTCCGCTTGTGCAATGCGACTTAAATATCGATCAGCGTTTTGGTACCGTTTGGTCTCAATTTTAATGTTCTACATGAAGTATTGCCCTTAGGCGTTGTTTCCGACTAACACAGAAACTCGCTTGGAAACTGTAATACAAATCTGAATTCTATTGATTTAGGCTTAAGCATAGATGTAGCTAGGATGAAGACAAATAGCTATATTTTATTTAGCTGTTTGTATTTTATACAATAGTATGGAGATAGTTTCGAAGTTGATACATCTTAACCTATACATGACAGGATCCGACGTTGCACAGTTAAGTTTCGTATAGGTTTATCGTCACAAGGGTAAAAGTCCTATTCATCCAGTCAAACTGCTGAGGTAAAAATTATTGTAACCCTTTAGCCACCTGACTTGTTTCTGGCAGCCACAAGTCCCTCTCTCGTGTCAGTTTCAGATCACGAAAATCTGCTCAGCTTCGTCTGGCCAATGGGAGCCAAAATGAACAACAGCTGGCACTCGCAATAGCAGAGGGACGGCAGACAGCCGGCAGCACTGCTTCCCTACACTGGCACATTTCCGTGGGGCGCTTCTTCTACACAGCATGAAACGACCTGCTTCTGCTTCCATTGATGTTTATACTGACGATGAAAGCGTCGAAATCTACGCGGTACGAACTTTACATTTTCACATAGAGATAGAACAGCAGCGTAAAATTACACGGCGAAAGTAATGCTTTAATCAAACCTGCGGCGGCCCGCCTCCAGTGCCTAACTTTTGTTAAGGAACTGTTTTCCTTAGTAAGTTCAGTACGTTCATCATGAAAACTCATGACAAACAAAAAGAATCGGACACTTTTCATATTAGTTGAGTAATAATGTGCATTCCCAGTATATATGTATAGTGTTTGCGCTGAAAGCTTTGAAGAACGTTAGCTTGTAGATGGATAATATTGGCCAAGCTCACTTAGATTAACCGACAGAAGTATTAGTCGTATGCTGGCGGCCGCCCTAGGCCTGATCATTACGGAAGGCTTCAGGATAAGGCGGCGAAAAGGCTCCGGTCTGTCGAACTTTGAATTACAGCTTCGTGCACAGCCGCAGGCAGAGTACTGCGATGAATTGAGCGCGTCATAAACACATTTTAACATATTCAACACGAATGAAACAAAAAATCGATTCAAGCATTTAGCCATTCTTGATTTACTTAACAATACATAGCAAAAAAAAGTTTGATCACCACGAAGTACTGATTAAACTTTTCATTGCTTTCCTGGCAGCCTTTTCCCAACGTTCTGGCAAGTCTCCTTCGAGAAAATGCAGGTAGTACTCTCTCGACATTTGCATCGTGAGTTTTTTTTTCAATATATTTTTCATATAATTTGATGTTATCACTATATAACGAATTCATAGGAGTATCAGAAAATTAAAAAGCAACTTCCTTTACGAGACATAATTATTTTATACCAATGAGTGTGAGAATCATTTAAAACCATAGAACAACAAACGAAACATTACACACATACATATACTTCTAAATTGAAATTCCGCTCAGGATGCTTTATAGAAAACCATGTGTACATCTTGAATAGCAATTGAAACTATCAACTACTTTGCGATATCCAGTATCCTTTTTGAGCACTGCATGTGTGTCCCTTATGCACCTCTACCCATTGAGCTCGACGCACACTACCGTTAGCTAATCGTCACTGGACGGGAAATATCATACGATTTAGTCGATGATTTTCTTCGCCAGGCACTTCTGTTACGCCGAGAATTGCGTGTGATTGCGAGGGACGCGTGTGATTGCTCGGGGTGAAAAGCTGCCGTGACAGGACCACCAAATGGAAAGCCTGGCAAGTTAGAAAACGGCAATTCAGGCTGCACCTTGGCCTAACGTCGAAGCCATGATATAGAACATCAAGCGACCTCAACTACAATGCAGAGTAGGCAGTGTGCTGTTCTGCTTTGAGTGTTCAGCTTACACTACACTGAACGATACGGACTGTGCACGTAGAGCTAGGTTAGTGTCAGTCGATGTCCAGTGCGCATTACTCTGTTACCCTGTGAAATTATTCTCCTAAGGAGCACTTTAAGCTAGCTTTATACGGACGGATGAACATTGCGTCATTAAAACATACCATTGTTTGTCCACGTCCATGGCTAAGTAAACTGCAATAATGCATCGTGATTTGTATACTAATTCAGCGATGGGTAAACCATACTTCTATGACATCTCTGCCTCCATGAGGATTGGCTACACAGATTTAGGTATCACCTTAGGGAGTATACAATTTACCCCGAGGCGTTGTAATTCAGCCCTCGTATTCGTTATAAAACCCTCTGGAGGGTACGACCTCTGCCAGAACTGGCCGGCTCCTTATGCCTATTCAACTAATTATCATCGTGGCTGTTAAAATATGTTTTTAGTCATTTTTACTGGCCGTATTACATGATTGCCACTGTATATAAGAGCTTTCGTGACATGCGTAAGTTCTCATGAATCTTTAACGACATTTACGTGGCGTTCCGCATCTAAACATGCCTACATCGGATCAAGACTATTACGTTCACGTTAAATACGCCGCGTATCTTACTTCTCTATAAACTACGGGCTTCTGTCGTCTATTTTTCATATAAACAGAATCGATGGTTTCCGATTTACCCAGTCGTTCTACTTTTTGAGAGAACCCAATTTAGTCAGATAGTGCTACAATCACAATTTACCATTGGAACTTTTATGTATTACGATTTAATGATTGTCGTCGTTGCTGCTCAGACGCATGCCGACGTACGGTATTCATCTATTTTCATAGAAAACGATTGAGCTAAACAGATATTTTAAAGCATGCCTCTAAACCATGTTATCCAATGCACGCCATGGTCGTCGTGCACCTGCTTCCGGCGACGTTAATATACAGATTGGAGATCTTTCAAAACAAACTACATAAGCGAACGAAATCGTTACCAATATTGCATCGATAAAGTGAAAATTTGTACCATTCGAACAAGCCTATTGGCCTGTTTGAAAAAGGCACGCGTTCTTTTTATTGCTAATGGAAAAAAGGACGCTTTGGACCACATGCAAATACCTTTATTTCCAAGTTAGTTCTAGTTTTCACTGCAATTACCAGCGTGGTCTATACATCTGGAACGCACTTGCACCGCGCCACATCTTCGAAACTACTACCCAGAATGAACATGTGCTCAAAAATAGAAGATGCGATCATCTAGCCACACTATCACTTCCGCCCTCTGGAGTAAATGGCTGTCGCAAATCAGATGACGCTTATGCGCTATGGAACGGCATCAGCCCTCTGACACAACGGTGTCTACCTGCAATTCTGCCACTGTCTCAAGTTATTCCTGATACAACAGCCAATCCGACTGGATTACGGCCGCCTATTACTATTACTACGACGGTGAGCCAACGAACAACTAAAAATATAGGCGTCGAGTGCGGTAGAAAGTCTAAGTCGTGGGCTTCGAAAGTAAACGCTGATCAGATTATTACTATTCTTGCTCCTATAGGTTGATATTCATGTGGAATAGTTTATACTGCCCTGTAGATCTCGGTTGCTGACCGAAGTCCGTCCGCAAACAGGCACCAATTAAATTTTTCGTCTCGCTAGTTCGGGCTAGTTCGTGTTTGTGCATTTTCGCTCATGAAAGGGGCTAGGTGCTTCATTGAGAACAAGACTCATCCTGGTAGGCCATAGCAAGGAGGTGGAGCAACTACGAGATTGCTGTTTTTGTTAGTAGTGGACACTCTAATACGACAAGGCTGAGCTTGGCTGAATTAAATAAGCTGTCCTCGCTATTTATATTTATAGTTTACGGAAAGGACTCTCCGGAGTTTTAGCGGGAAGAAAACCGTCTATACGGGGGGGACGAAAAAAGTATCATTCACAGTCAAACTTGCAGTAACGTAACAAGTATAGAGTCATTGTCATTTCAGAGTCGAATGGAATGGCCTAAATGCTTCAGTTTTTCCGTCAACTACCGCCGTTAGGCACCCCCATCACACAAATCACATAACTGGCTTTCGACACGAAAGAAAGTGTATCCATGCCCGGATTTGAAACCAGACTATCACGCATCCGCAGGTTTACCAGACAGACACGCCACTCACTATGCCATTACGTAGGCGAAGAGGGTGATCCATTGGCTTCGTCATTAATTACTACCAAATCCTTTATCGGAAATACTTTCTCGCGGGAGAAAAAGAACAAAGCCAACAACAAAATGATTTGATATATATATATATATATACACAAAATGGCATAACCGTTATTATTTTATGTCAGACGAATTTAAAAACACTGGTTAACATGTGTCATTGTTATTATCTAGAATGACTTTTTCTAGTTTAATATGCGATGACGCTTAACCACTACACACTTACGTAAACAATCAGCCAGAGCATCGGTTACCCTTATTTCATAGTCCATTGCCGTTCTCGAGTTCACCGAACTGAGAGAGCGTCGTCAAAGGTTGCGTTCAAATCAACGCCGTTCAGAAATCTAAATGACATCGAGCCAAGGTAGTCGTGGCTTACGAACACTAAATTGTGACACTGAATACAGCTCTCCAAATTTATGGTACAGGGTCAAGCATAGGGCCGGTTATCGTTTCAAGATTTGGTGCCACTTACATAGTCGTCATAGTTAGGCTTGATAGAACTTACTATGAACTTTCTCGCTGCTGTTACAAGAATATTCTTCCTTTCATGTATATAAACGGTTTGCGTAACTTTACAAGCATCGCTATCGTTCGATTGGTTGAAACAAACGACTCTACACAGCCAACCGTTCTTCAAAGCTACGACGAGAAAGAAATTGAAGATACGATTAGACCGAAAGCCTTACCGGCCGACCAATTTTGTTCTACCCATATCAACCCCAGCCGAGAATGTGTTTACAGAATGGTCGCATTGGCTTTCATTCGCTGCCAGATGCCGCTTCGCTATTATGAGCGTTCGTCCGTCTGGCCAACGTTCAACGGTGGGCGACCATAGCAACAAGTTTATCAACTTGAGAACGGCAGAACTTAGATCCTTTCTCCCAATGTTACCACTCTTTTACTCAATCAGGCGAATGCGTAATCGATCTCAGCAAAGAAAATTCGATCTGTGCCTGGCACCAGCGGCGACTGTATCATCAACAACGTCGTCGACGCATAAACTAGCGCTCTGCGTAAAGAGCTATTCCCGGCATTCCTGTTAGCTGTGACGGTGTCCTCAGAACGGGTTACGATATCGAGACGGGATGGCTGTAAAGTTAACACCTTCCTTTCATCGATATTAGCGAGGAACGGTCGCACCAACGTCGCGTTGTTGATACGCACGTATAGAGCGCGTGTGTGTAATCCTTATGTAGCGCAGAAGCGAAACACCAAAGAAGAGAGAAACGACAAGCTATTGATCACTGGTTGACCCATCTAACGTTCACGGAAAACTCGTACGTAGAAAGGAAACACGCTGTTATGCAGAAAAGCCAATGATCCCTTCTTTCTTTTCGTACTGTTCCATTAACCGGTTTTAGATTCGTTGGAAAAATATGCCTGCAGTGTCAACTTGCTGTTCCTCTAGTACGGCTCGTCATTCTCAAAACACTTCAGGCTGGGCGATTATGAAAAGGAACGTCTGATACGTAGAACATAAATTATTTATTTTACACGTGTAGACGTGAACCCTAAACTTAATGGAAAATACGCTCGATAGACAATCAACTAGATAGCTATCTTGAAAAAATTGCTTTATCTAATATAATACAATTTAAAAACAAATAGGTATTAGAAATAGTGGACATTTAGCCAGTCGAACACTCCGGGGTTATTTGTTCCTCTCGTTGAGTGTGCCGATAACCTCCATGTCCCTTTTCAGAGGGTAGTAACCGAGGTATACACGACCCTTTGAGATGGGTAAAGGATTTTAAGAGAAATTATTCATTTTGCACATATATCTGCCTATAGTTCCAAGAATTGCAATTCGATTAAGCGGATGTGTTTTTGTCGTAAAAACGAGTACATAATAAAAGCAGTAAAGACATCCATACAAACATGAGTTTCCTTATAATTTTTGACGAATTCCGTAAAATTTGCGGATATTATATTACCATACTTCTTGGATTCAATACATAGATACAGCCCAATGCTTTCTAATAAATTACAGACATGTATACTAAGCATTTCATATGTACACTCAAGCATGTGCACACTCACTTATATCCAGTGAAACTGGCATTCCCTATATGCAGAACGTGCAGCTTTGCTTCGAAAACCAAGTAGCGCTAGCGATACAGAACTGGCTACCATAAAATATGATCTGACTACTATCGTTTCGTCCGTACTAACAGACCAACAACCTAATCACTCATCTATATTTTGCTTTTTTTTGGTAGTTTTAATGAGGATGTGGATTCGCACGGTCCGATATCTGAGGATGTCGTTGTTATCAACAAAAAGTGCTAAATATATTTGTTTCGTGTTTTCATCTTAACTGCCAGTACGTGGCAACCAACCAAAAAGCCACGTAGCATACTAAATAAACTTACTACGGAAGCACCGTTTCTAAAACACCGGACGCTCTACTTTAGCGAATTATAGTTTAACTAGGACTTGCAGAGGAAAATATCTTTGAACGTTGTCACTGTGGATTCAAGAACTTTTATCCCCTTTTGCAGATAAAACGGGTTGAATTGACATACAGACATAGCAGACAAGTCGACGCTTTGTCTACTGAGCTTAATGATTCGCATTTGCGAACGGATTAACCCGCAGGTGACAAACCCAAGAATAATAAAAAGTTGCCGGCCTAAGACGAAGCTTGCCGTACCGGCTTGAATGATTTAAATCAATTTCTAGAATAATTTTTATTACAATAACAACATTTGTGAACGCCGCGTCGCTTTAACAACGAGGATACCACATCGATTGCTTACCCGCAAAAGCTACGCCCGTTGCCTGCAGCCATACAGGAAGCTACTAGTTCGTGTTCCAGCACATTGCATCCACACCAAGCCATGAGACCAACGGCTTCATCGGGCGTTGTTATTCTTAAAGATGTTTCAACTTGAAGCTGTTACGACCCAAGTCACCTCCAAAATACAGGTTGGCGCGTAGAAACTATATATATATATATATATACATGGATATCTTTGAATCAGCAGCACTTAATCAGAGTGATAATGCAAGAAATATTAGAGAAATTGCAGCTTATTTGTCAGGAGACACCCACCTATCTCCGAATAGATGTAGGGGTGATAATGAAAGGCATCAAAAACGCGCACTTTTTGTGAACCAAATATATACATCCACCTCAAAATACTAAGTCCAGCGTACGTATGACAAGTATATGCATACCTCTGATAAAAAAGAATCGTTTCGTGGAAATCCCTCGGTGCTGCAGGAATTATAAAATAGATTCATAAAAAAATTCTCCCTTTTTTTTTCAGTCGGCTGTGAAAGCGAAGACAACGTACCCTGACTTTGCGGATATATGAATCCTGAATGATGCGGCGCTCCTCGTCACTCGAGTAGCCTGTATCCGTCATAGTGAGTGCTAGAGGTCCCTAACACGGCCCGTCTAAAAAAAACGATATCCAATCCAGTTCAATTCTCCGCTTCCACGAATCCGTCTCACAAAGAAATGAACAACACATATACACACACACACACAAAAACCCGATCCCTGTCAGCCACTCCGTCTGATGGATACGTTTAGCGGCACTCAGCACTCACACCAAATCTTTCTTCCAGAATAGCAAAGAGCTGTCACTTTAAACTACCTTCTGCCGTTTCAGACGGAGACGCAATGTTCATCCCGCTACAGCGGCGCCACTTGTCCAAGTGCTCTACACGTACTAACAGACACTGATGGCTCCGCTGGGTGCTCACCGCGCCTCTTTGGTGTGCAAACTGTGAAAAGCGCCATCTAGCGTCAATTAGCGCAAATCCGCGCGAACATCAGGCTTTGGCCCGTCATCAAACAGTTGGTTGGTCTGTTATGCACTTGCGACAAAAATTATTTTAACTACGATGCTAGATAAGTTGGTGCTTTACTCGGATCATTTAAGAAATACAGTTAATCAAGTTGTCAAGTATTTTACCTGTTGCCAACGGGTGAATAGTTCGGTTAGCAGCAGTTGTAAAATCAATTTGTATGTTTTATCTTTCGATTCTAAAAAAAAAAACTTGGATCGGCATGTGTTTGCAGAACGCTCTAGCTTAAATACTGTCTAGTCCTCTATCGGGGATGCCCTTACATTCTGCATACCTTTTAAATGCTGGTTAACAGGCTCCCATTGCTTTTTTCAATCGAGCTTAACCGAAGCGCAAATTAACTCAGCCTGAATCCAAGTGGAATTCAATTAATACAGTCTGTCAGGATTTACACTCCTGTCGCTGGCCTGCTACAGTCATCCTTGATACAGTCAGTCTGGTCACAATGTTTCAGTGACTTTTTTTTTTATGTGTTATTCAATTATCTGCATTTGATAATGCATCTGCAAGAATACAAGGGCTGATTGGTTTCGGCCCTACAAAAAAATATTTCATGATCCCAAAAAGTATATTCCACATGATATTCCATGACCGTGTACTAGTTATTCGTTATTCTGTGTTTATATAATTATTATAAATGTTTATATAATTATTATAATAATAAATAGTTGTCCATGATAATTATTCCGCTCTCCCATTGGAATTAACCTGTCACTGTCACTGACTTAATCTATTTAAGTTACCTTGGTACTCTATTGCGGTTTTTCGGCGTTCATAGGTAAAGCTAATCCTAACTTTCGAAGTTCCGTGCAATTATTATGCCGCTCGAAAAGCGAAATAACAACGCAATGTAAAAACATCAATATTTTCTTCTACTGAAGCTTACACATAAGAGATCTCCATCATACCTAATGTCGTTCCCAAGAAAGCTATTTATACAAAGAAATTAAAATCGGTTAATGTTTGGTTGATACATATTCACTATAAAGCTTTTACTAATTCAGTAGCTTTTCCTATGCATAATTAAAAATATTAGCAATACATATCGATATGTTTACTTTATTTATGTTGTTGTTTCTCAAAAATATATTTTTCACTATATAACTTTTAGTCATTGTGCACATTCGAATTTACCATGGTTTGATGGTTTGCACAAAACTTATTGAATATTTAAGAAATAAGTTAAATAATTTTTTTTTTCATTCTTTTTACGAATTCTTACTATCCTACAAATAGAATTACTATTAGCTTTATTATTGTTTGTTGAGTTGGCCAGTTAACTCTAATACGAAATCAACAGCATACATCAATACCAATTTCATGCGTCTTCTATCGGAGCCCTAAATAGCTGCTTGATGTCTGCATTAGATCGGGCTTATTGGCTAGGAGATATTTAGGCTCATTCCAGGAACATCCAGGCGACAACACGGCTTTTTTCGCGAAAGGCTTGAACACGTGCTTAGACAACTTAACATTATTCTTAAACACACGAAGCTCGACGAATTGGTTTACAATTTTTCCCTTGTTAAGTGCTGCCGATAAAATCCTCAGAACAGTGAAGGCTAAGGCCGTTTTTAGCAGCTGTGGTCTGTTACTTCTGCCAAGACTTAATGAAACACGATGATAAACTTTTTTATGAAGCAAAGACCGGATAGAATCTGTCCAGTACTGAATGCAATTTGCTCAGACCTGTATCCTTCGTCGAATTCTTTTTGAAATCTATGAATAATAATAATAATAATTGCAAAATTGGTTGCTGTTACACAGCTAATAGGTTATGATTATTTTGTGTTATTGTGACTCCTGTATTTTATTTTTAAAAAATGTCATGAAAAGCTACATTTCCTAGACTTTAGTGGCCTCGCGCAGACGCATGTGAAACATCAATAATTCTCCAGGTTTCCGTTTAGATGAAAATATTGAAATATAAAAACAAAAATCGTTCATTGCCATAACTTTAAGAGTTCTCTTTCTTTGACGTGAGCGTTAACCTTAAGGAAGGCACATTTGCCGTTAGGTACTATGATAAGAACCCATAATAGTTACGAGTGCTATTGTCAGCAACTGCCGCTTTGGTCGTCCGAGTTTGGAAGTATTGTCGCCTAGCAGCTTATTGGCTACCCGGTCGAAGCAGCTGACAGCGCCATGATTGGAACTGCAGCCGAAAGCGTTTTGCTGTGGACGGCCATCGGCTGAAGGCGTAACGATCTGGGTCGTGCCTGTCTGCCAAGCGCTTCGTCGGGTCGATGCAAACAAGGAGGAAGCTAATTATTCTGAGAGCAAACCGTTCCGTGGCGACCAGCGACAGTAGGCTATTTAAACGTTAGGTAGAGTAAAGTAGAGGTTCTACGTATTCAAGTCAGGCATAGGCGTCGCTTCACGGGAAAGCACAGATAGGCCGACTTGTGAATCGGGACTGAAAGCTCCCTAATACAATTTGAGCAATAGCCTTGAATCATGTATGTAAATATGTGGACTGCCGAACTGCATAAACTAGACAATGTTCAATAGAAAAGCCGCTCGTCTTTGACATAGAATTAACAATTGATTAAGGTTGAACTAGGTGTTTATTGTATTTATGACTTCCATAATTAGTTATATAAAAACAAAGTATATATAATATTCGTATACAATGTTAATTAGAAAAAAGAAGGTGATCAAAGGTAAATAGATACGTAAGCAAACCTTGAATAAATTATGCCTTAACACTGTGAAGGTATAAAAGGATAGATAAAAGAAACCTTTTTGAAAAGGTGCTAGCTAAAGTTTCGAGATTCAATAGGTGATCGGAGTTGTTCGCATCTAATTGGGATATGATATACAGGATTAACGAACGTCATCAATAGGATGTTATCAGTTTTCTATGCACGCATATACAAAAACTACCGAACCATACGATAATTTTCCATGCATGGCAACCTAATCGAAGCATTAGTACCCACAAACGATATATATATATTATGCCTACTATTGCTCTTAGATCGGCTGGCCACACTTTATTTTGCCATGCAACATGACTGTCCATGACTTTAGAAATGGTCATATCTATTTATTAATAAAGAAAAAAAAGCTCGTCGTCTAGTCCTTGACAGTAATACAGACAATGTTACGTAGGCTTCGTCAATGCTAGGAGAATTGTCGATGGCGGCAAATGGATAGACGGCGACCGTTTGGATCGGGTCTTTGCTTCAACGTCGCTTATTACGATCATATACAATCAACGATCGCATCTTCATCAGCGCCGCCAATAGCGGCGGCAGTCCCGTAGACTACTTTCATTTATGGCTGGCCGCGATCACACTTACGGGATGGTGGTTTTAGTGAAATGGGCCGTGAGTAGGTGGAACAGATATATCACTTGCGTAATATCAACAAGGCGGTTGATCTACGTTTGTTCAGCGATGCTGATGTTCAATGCTAAACTGGAAACAGCCAGCGGTTGCAAGGATTAGGAAAAACGACACAAAATCGGGTAACGAAGCTAACGCTCAACGAGCACCGCTCGACAGTGTACACATTGGCATTATTATTATTATTGCTTTCACTCTATATGTAGATGTTGATTATTGACGGAGTGAGTGGCCTGTTTCTTTTACAACGGGTCGATGATAAGGGACATATGCTGGCTCACGTACAGCCCGTAACGGTTTTTTTACGAATGGACGGTACGAAGAGCTCCCTTCAAACGCTACGTTCAGAGCAGGATTTTGTGGTTTAGCTGCAAGCAATTAAATTTTTTTCTAATATTAAATCGAGAACCATATATAGTTTACATTTATTATTAAAGTAAATTTTTATGTTCAGTAATGGAGAAACAAATGTTGCCTAACTTTAGTGTATATATATAGCCCTTGATAAACAGATACTATTTTTCTGGCAGGAATATTCTTCAGAGCGATATTATATTACTGTAATTGTTCTACGAAATTATTGCTTTAAATCTAAATTTACTGAAGTCGAAAAGGAAATCTCCGTTTTCAGATACTGTTTATGTCAGTCCTGAAAAACTCGCTGAAGATCAAATTAAGCCCATTGCACACTTGTTAACTAATTTAGTCTCGCAACATAGCTCAATAGATGGCATAAGGGTGCATCAAGCTCTATTTGTCTATTTTCATTTGGGCCAAATAAACGTATATTAATTTATCCGTACACTTTGATATTCCTAGCTATAAAGGATAATATTGGAATTATATATATCGTGTACTAAGGCTGAAGTGGCCGTTTCTTCCATGAAGGGACATAGTAATTTCTGAAAGAACAGTGCTGGTTAACCCTTGACTCGTTCGAACAGCAAGTCGTTTAGCTTAACTGGAAAGCTACCCTATATGTTAAGCCAAAAAGCAGGCAGCAAAATTATTCAGTTTTGAGTATTTCAACCAAAGTATCTGATGCTTGAATTCGGTTTTCAGCTTGGGAAAACAGCATAACACATGACCACTATCTAGGGTTTATCTTCAGAGGAAAAAATGTTGTAAAGAAGAGACTACGTAATGTCTCACAGCATTATAACTGAGTCGGTTCCTTACTTTATCAAGTAGTTTTATCTATTCATTTTAAACGAACCTTATCAAACCCGAAAGATATTCATGATTTAGTGTATGTATGTAGATATCCATACATATAATACGCTTACGCTTATTATGCTTTTAACCTTTATATCATTTGTGTATCTATCGAGTAAAGACGTTGACATATTAGTGATAAAAGGCGACCACAAGGTTCGCTCTAGTCACCAGAATTTTATTTTTGTTATATTGTCGTTTTTTGCTGTTCCGGTAGCTTCTTCCTGTTGCTGCTGATGCTGTTATTCCAGCCTTTCGTTCGGTCTCGTACCTTCGGAGACCCAGCTCATCGTAGATCTTTTATCATCTAATGTTGTAAACAGATGTTGTATAAATAAGATCTGCGCAAAAATTGCTCAAGCATGTGCAATCAGATGATCACGAACGCCTGAAGCTTATTGTTGTTGTTAATGTTTACACTTATCTCATTTCGTTTTTCAACGAAGTCTATTTTCTCTACTCTTTAACTGCTTTGCTTTCATTCCCATTCTGGTGCTTGAAGTTTTTAAATGTCTCATTATGAATAGCCTCGGTCAACCAACATACTTCTACAAGGAAAAATAAAGCGCTCTGTTTTCCTACTGCTGGCGTCTTTTTCATTTCGCCTCATAATTTTAGTAAATATTTTTTTAATTTTTGTCTTTATTGTTGTTGTTCTAATGTACTTCAATTTTTTTTATTTTTCGCTTTTTGCTTTCACCGCCTAGTTTTCGGTATACACCCATTTTTTTTTTATCATTGTCAGTCAACAAACACTCGAGAATTATGTGTATCATTTTTACTTCAGTCTGTTTTAATTAATTATAATTCAAGTCTCAAGGAACAGACCGCTGTCGTGTATATATATATATATATACTGTGTGCCCTAACATTGCCGAAGCTCACCGACGCTCCGCTTTGTTTCGCTTTATTAGGCGATAAACTATCAGCCTCATTCACGCATCACTAGGGAACGAACAAAGGTAATTTCTTCAAGTAATCCCCATAGTGTGCGCACGTGAGCAAACATGAACTTTATTGTTTTTCGTTCGATTTGTTCAAATACAGTCAGTATTGTCATCATCATTATCCTTGCCTTTTCGCCCTAAAATCCTTATTCCTCTTGTTATAGTTTTTTTTTAAATTTTTTTACTGTTGTCTTCCCATGCTTCTTACTTCAAGTATTTATTTTACTCACACTTCATTTCGGCATTAGCTGGTGATCATCTTCATCATCCGAAAGGGGGCTCAACTTGATTCTTTTAGCCCAATCCGTCCTCTTACCCTGATCGACGCACTATATATTTATATCGACACAAGGTATATGCAATTCTAGCCTCTTCCCCACACATCTGATTGTTCGCTTTTCACTAGCATTATCAGTCACCTTCAGAACTATTACTTCCCTATTGTTATTATTACTCGTATAAAATTCTAGGAAGTATCAGAGGCCGGTACATTACCGGGCTCACTAATCCGTCATCTGCCTTGGCTCAAATTCGTGCCCATTGGAGTTCTTGTCAGCCCTTGTTCACACCAAATTTTCGTCTGCGTCGGCGAGGTCATCCTTCGAACATCTTCTGCGTTTCATCACTATCTACGATTCTTTCCCTTGCTTATCATGTTTGTTAGCGTTCAACTCTTGCTTATTTGCTGATTTTGCTAATTATGATCTTCCCTTAATTCTTGCTCGACACTAATTGTAACCTATAGGTCGGGCGACGCGTCTTTGATGTATGTTCAATAGGTGTTTGATGATCGTTGTCACTAATAGTGGCAATGATAATTATTAGTTTATTAGTCTGCCTCGTCGTTCACTTGAGATCAGCTGATTCATCGTCAACGAAGCCCATTTATTACATATCTTTCACTTCATATTATGTCGAGGACGGCGTCGCGCTGATAAACACAAAACAGTGTTCTTATTGTCTGCTCCATCCCTTTCATCGGTCACGTTATTCTTGTTTTTTGCTTGATGTTGTTTTTTAATTTCTTGATATCGATATATTATGTATATATGAATGTGTTCAGTGTATTACCCCGAAAGGAACACGTTAAGTAGAAGTCCTGTTGCGCCATCTGTCGATAAACCGACAAAAATCCTGGTCTTCACCATTAGTCTGCCTTAGCACTTGCAAAATATCAGAGAGTGAGAAGAAAAATCTACGGTAACGCCTTCGGTTAAATCGATCGATCGATAAGCCGACGCCGACCGAGGTTATTCATAGCTATTTTGTTTTGCTTTTTACTTGATGTGTTGTAGTGTAATTGTTGTTGTTGTTGTTGTCGTCGTCGTCGTCGTCGCGTGTATGCGCGCATGCGTAGTAATATATAATGTAATTATATGATATTCATGACGATGAGTGTGATAGGCATAATACAGCAGTATATACAGTAATACCTCCCGACTCTTTTTTCTGCCTTATTTTCATTCAGTGTTGCCCCAGTTTCATTATCATTGCTAAAACGTCTTTATTGTGTCCCACCTATTCGCTTCTTTTAATCGTTTTCATGAACATTTGTTAAATCTCCACCACTTCGCTCTAGTCACACAGATTGATTCGTACGCTTATCGATGCTGTTGTAGGCAACCGATGCTGCTCACTCGCGGGCGCACGAACTGCAACCCGTAAGTAAAAAGAGAAAACAAAATACAGCACAATCCTTTATGCTCTTTTACAGTGGGCACTTTGACAAGCTTCACCTAGAATGATGTCTTCAAAGCCCGTCCCGTCCTCGTCTCGAGATAACTGTGTGTCTCGCCTTTATTATTAATCACGTTTTAGTACCTCCTATTATCGTTATTAATATCTTTACTACATATCATTATTTTTAGCAGCATTCTTCTCGTTGTCCCATAGTTGATCATTGTAGATAATGTTTATTCCTCGCATCGTTCTCAACTTCCCTATCGCTCGTGTCGCTACATTCCTCCTTGCAATAGTCAATCTCAGTCGTTGTAGTAGTAGTAGTAGTAGTAAGAACAACCAATACGGTAACGGCAGCCCAGTCAGACGACATTTGTTATTATTAGCATTGTCATGATTATTATCGTTGGACTTTTTCTACACATTTAATACGCCGCACTCTTGGATTTTCTCTTTTTCGTTGTTTCGCTATTTCGCTTGCTCTTTCTTTCTCATTCTCTCGCGACAAGAGTAGGAACAATGGGACTATGTATATTATTAGTCTTTTTATTATCTGTGTTCCCATTCATGTGGAAATTCCCTAATAATTCCTAGCTTTTGTTTTTCTTCGTCCTTTAGCTCACCTTCCTCTTTATACATTACACAAAGTAGCGATCAGTCAATGTACAAGGATTAGTAGCGTCGTCAAGCACTGTTCTCTCCTCCAAACTTGTCCGTGCATTCTCTTCAACTGTACAACAGAACTGACCATCAAAGCTCTCGTTCAGTTCAGCGTTGTAGCAGTCTTAGAGTTATTTCGACTTGTAATTATTTTACTGGAGAAGTCGCAATAATCAATAAAGCAGTGCTTAGCATGATCGCTATAGGTCGAGATCGCCCACCTGCGCCACCTACCGGCGACTAATCCAATTAATTCTGGATTGGTGGTCGTAGAACGTTGTAATTGTTTTGCAATGCAACGGAAAGACGTAACACGTCCGTTGTCATTCGCACCAGGGTCGTTAATCAGTCTGATCTGGACTGCGGGGTCACCGCAGTGGCAGGCTGCAGCAAGGAACTGGCACCCGCGCGGAAACCTCACAGAGTCTCTTTCTGCCAAAATCCATGAGGTGTTTTTTCTGTTTAAATGCCCACTGGGCACCAGTACTGTTACTGCAAATGTTTTTTTTCGTTGCTCTATTCACCATCCGACGTCACCTATATTCACGTTAAATAGACAATCACATTCCTGTGCCACGTCGCGTTGTGGAGCTCAATTTGCTGTTACTGTGTTGTTTCATTATATAGATTGTAGTGATAGTAAACTAATGTCTCAATGAATGTTCAACATACTTCAGCGGTCTCAAGAGATCCAGCTGTGTGTTCGGTGTCGGTTGGTCTGGCTTTCTATTGAAGTTCGGCTTTTTTTTTTAAATCGAGTCAGGTGTTACTGTACTTTAGTATAACTGAGACACGAAGATATTCGTACAATTAGATAATAGAATAGTAATTATAATAGAGGATATCAGCTTAGCGGATTACAAACTAAGAATAGTGCGGTCTGGTGCTGTCGTTACCAAACCGCTGCAGTGTTTCAACGGCGGCGTTTGTCTGCCCCTTTCATCTTAGTATGCCTTCTATTTCCCTGTTTCCTTTCATCCATCGTTGCGTTCTAGATTTATTTCTCTACAGTTATTAGAACAGACAATATAATGGCAGCAATTAGAGACAATAGCGGCATTTGTGATAATATAAAAGGAGACGCGCGCACCTGCAGCAATAAAACAACTATGGCGAACATCTTTGCCCTTCTGTCCATTTCTCCTCCTAACAGACTTCCACCGTTCTACGGATCTCACTAAATATTATCATACAATATATATATATACCATACCAAATCTCCCGAATGGTTCCTCGACTAGCAACGCGTGACCCGAGTGCCTCCTTCATTAGTAACGTGTATGTTACTCTGAACACGTATGTTTCTCTGAACTCACCTTAATTTCGCGCACAAGAAAAATGAAAAAAGTTTTTTTGTTGAAAAGGGTGTGCTGCGCTGCCGCCGTCATATGAACAATTTATATTACCTGCCGCACCGTCCAATTGCTATTGCAATTTATTTACTAACTTCGTCATTCATTCACTGTAATGTATTACATCTCTAATGGATTTGTTGCCGTCGTTTTGGGGGTTGTTGATGTTATGCAGTTTTATTTGTCGACAGTACTAGATTGCTTATTGACATTTATTATAATTGGCGTCATAATCACATTTTCATCAGGAGTAAGCTTCTATTTGTGTTTTGCTTGCTTCGTTTCGAGTGGTGTCATCGACTGGTTCGATTGATTGATTAATTGGTCGTCGAATTTTTCCATGTTTACTTATTAGTATATATGAGAGACGATTACACCGAAGACCATTTACCACAGAAGAACTCGCTTTTTTTCCCACGTCGTATTTTCCCTTTCATTCTTGTTACGCGTTTTTGTTGTCGCTGTTTTGTCAGACGAATGTGTCTGTTGTCTCTCCACGGCATTAACTGCCAATCGAAATAAGTGCGCGCAACATCAAAAACGTGTCGTTTTGCCGCGTATTTTTATTGATTGCTGCTGTTCTTGTAGGTGTTGATGTTGATGTCATCGCCGCCGCCGTCGTCGTCGTCGTCTTTGTGGAGAATTCGCTGCTTTCTTTTTCGTTCTAATCCCACATTTAATCCCACCACTCGCTTGAGGCAGAGCCTCCACCAAAGCCACCGCCACCATAGCCACTTCCGCCGTAGCCAAAACTTCCGAAACCATTACGATGGCTCCCAGACGACGAGCTACTTCCACGTCCACCGGTTGGACCCCCACCGCCGCCGCTGCTGTTGGTATTGCGACTTACAAAGTTGCCTGCGTTGTAATAGCGATAAGTAACAATGGTGAGGAGCGACAACGACTGCTAATTAGCGGCAGTGCTCGTGTTTGCATTAATCAAGGGGTAGAGCCAGTTCTGGATACTAATCGTACATAGACACCAACTGAGTATACACGAAAGCAGGTGAAAATCGGACTGACCGCTATCTGCATTGAAATTATATATATATAAAATAAACTAAGCCGCACGAATAAATTAAATAGTGCCATAATCGAGTATAACTTACCCTGACGATAATCTCGGGAAGCAAATCCTCCGCTGGTGAAACGGCGATTGCTGCTGCCGCCGCCACTGCGACCACTGCGACCGAAGCCGCGGCTCTCCTCCTTCGCGAGACCTAGAAGCCAGTCCGGGCGTTCCTGCTTTGCTTCTTGAAGAAGCTCAGCTAGATCCGAAGCCAGATTGCGGTTCTTGTCGTTAAAGAACGATGTCGCCAGTCCGAGGTTACCCACACGGCCAGTACGACCAATGCGGTGCACGTATTCCTCGATGTCGGTCGGGAGATCGAAATTGATGACGTGTTTAACGTTGGGGATATCCAAGCCTCGGGCGGCCACAGCTGTTGCTACAATGATAGGCGTATGGCCCTTGCGGAAGCTTCGCAGGGCATCTTCGCGCTCTCCCTGACTCCTGTCGCCGTGAATTGACGTGACGGGGTAGCCTTCTTTCAGGAGGAAGTTCTCCAGGCTGTCGGCGCCCTTCTTCGTTTCTACGAAGACCAGTGTCAGGGTCTCCGCCGCTTCGGGCGCCAAACCGTCGGGACCACAGCGCAGTCCCGCGGCCTCCAAAAGGTCCAGCAGGAACTCCCTCTTGT
Source organism: Varroa jacobsoni (assembly GCF_002532875.2). Taxonomy (NCBI): domain Eukaryota; kingdom Metazoa; phylum Arthropoda; class Arachnida; order Mesostigmata; family Varroidae; genus Varroa; species Varroa jacobsoni. The sequence continues at coordinate 9,245 of NW_019214433.1, read as the reverse complement.
CGTGCTCATCAACCCACACAATCTTTTGAGTGATGTTCTCCGAAGTGGAGCCCACTCTTCCAACGGCAAGGAAAATGTAGTCGTGTAGGAAGCTAGTGGCCAGCTCCTGAACTTTCTTGGGGAAAGTGGCCGAGAACATCAGTGTTTGACGGTCACCTGTCTCCGGCATCTGAGTGTCGTAAACGATCTTCTTAATTTGCGGTTCAAAACCCATGTCGAGCATACGATCAGCCTCGTCGAGCACGAGGAACCGTACAAGGTCAAGCGCCACCTTACCTCGCTCAATCATATCGAGCAGACGGCCAGGAGTGGCCACTAGTAATTGGCAACCTTTATCTAGATCTTTCATCTGTTGCACCGGCTCAGCGCCACCGTATACGACGCAAGCTCGCACACGGCTGCGGTACGAGAACTTGCACGCTTCGTCGTAAATTTGCTGGGCCAGCTCACGTGTCGGCGAGAGAATCAGCGCAAGAGGATACTGCTTCTGGCGCGTAGTGAACTTCTGCGGTGGTGGGATACGTTCAGGGGGGCCGTCGACCAGCAGCTTGTTAATAGATGGTATGAGGAAAGCTGCAGTCTTGCCCGAGCCTGTCTGCGCACAGGCCATAAGGTCACGGTGAGCCATGACAATGGGGATGGCATACTTCTGCACGGGCGTCGGTACCGTGTAATTAGCTAATTCGATGTTGCCTCGAAGCAACTCGCAGATCGTGCCGCAGTCATTGAAGGTGTCAATTGGCGGCGGAGGATCATTGCCAGAGACGTCGACGGGAATGTCCTCGTACTTTTCAAAGTTTATCCCAGAGCTCGTCCGACCGGCGTGAGGTGCCCCAAACAACTTGTGTTCCAAGGCTTCGTCACGCTCCAAAGCCTTTGTCCAATCATCACAGTGATCATTCCAGCGGCTTCCTCCTCGACCACCGTCACGGCCGCCATAACCGCCTCCCGAACCTCGGCCTCCATAGCCGCCGCCCCCGCCTCGGCCAAAATCGCTGCTATAGATCGATATATAATGTAGCAAACAGAAAAACCATACGTTAGAAAATATATGACATTCACAAACGAGATGCTACATATTGCAACCAATTCTTAATTCACTACCTTATATTCGCTCCTATTCAAACCTTACATACCCTCGATTATTGTCGCGATAGTCGTCTCCACCGCTACGCCAACTCGAACCACCGCTAGAAACAAAAACGCATCATCAGCATGAGAAACCACGAAAAGATGCTCGAAATCAGCGCAAATTTGATAAACGCAAGTAATACGATCGCATGCACACTCCTAAAGTGCAAAAGCATCACATTTTGGATCCTAATCCGGAAACCGTTTTTGGTTTAGAAACCGATTAGACTGGAGGGCCTCTCTGGTCGGCCTTAATTAATATTTAGTAGTAATAGATCGTTTATAATAATAGGCAATAATAATAATTATAATAATAGATGCAATGGAAAGCAACATGAGAAAACTTACAAGTCTCGGCGACCGTTGTCGTAACGGCCACCGCCGTCCCGTCCACCGAAACCTCCGCTGCGGCCGTAGTCTGTTGAAACAACAACGACAGAAGAAACAGGAAAAAGTCGCGAAAAATCACAGTGAATCAACCAAACCTCGTTGTGATCTTTTAACGGTACCGTGACTACTTACGCTCCTCTTTACTCTTTAGGTTCGTGGGTTCAAGACCCACGGTAGATACCACTAGAACCCTGTACCGCGTGCCAGTCGTTCTCTTGACGTCCGACTCCTTAACACAACGCAAAGCTTGCAGTATTTTTGGAATCCTTCTACATATATATATATATACATATATATATGTATATATATATGTATACATATATATATGTATATATGTATATATACATATATATATTCTCTAGAAAATCTCTTCTAGTAAATATAATAGATTGGGGCATAGGCTGTTAATATAGGTACGTACTGTCTCTGGGCAGCCCGTCTCTCCTGCCTCCGTCGCGAGCCCCAAATCCTCCACCGTAGCCTCGGGGGCCTCCCTTATCGCCGCCTCGACGGTCAGGTCCTGGTCCGAAATCAGCTGGCGGAGGATTACCACCTCCGCCCCCTCCACGTAGTGCAGGGGGGACGTACTTGGCTAAAATATACCAAAGAAAAAAGCCAAACAACACAGTTAAATAACCAAGATGCATTAACCACATAACTAATGAATGTGGTCAATACAATTAAACTGTTGGGTTAGCACACGGCATTTTAAATAGCACTGCGTAGTCCACTTATTCAACGTGGTTACGCGTAGATAAACGTTCCGCTCGTCTTGTAGCAAAAAAAAGCGTTCTGACCATGCCTTTCTACATGTAACAGCTTTTACATGCCACATAGTCTAAACAGCTGTTATGGAAACAAATATCTACGTACATCTAGGGACTAACTCCTTTCTTGGTGTGACCCTTTAGCCGTATCACATGACCCGTTCAGCCAGATACATTTAATAGTAGTAATAAATAATGATAATATATTTTAATAATGGAGAGACTAATAGTGAGATTGATGTTTGGCGGGTCGTGCCACACGTGACTTTAATGATGTTGTAATATTCAATATTAGCATATTCACTATTTTACGACACAAACACCTATGCATGCTGTTGGTACACTATATGCGCCACAATGACCAGCCATCAACGTCATTCAACGGGCAACATTACGTGATTCACAAACGTTAAGTTTAAACAAACAGCATTGATATAAATGTACCAAACCATGACATAAAACATGAGTCACTGGAAAGTGAAGCAGAATCAACGTTGTTGTTTAAGTCAGTATGAGAGGTTTGGCACATCATGCAACAGGCATTGCATCAATATTGGAATGTAAGAATGGGTGGCATTAAGTTGTTCAACTTAATGCCACCCATTCTATCCATCGGGGAGAATCGGTTGCGGATACTCTACCTTACGAGTCCCGCACCTAGATACCGTTCACCACACCACCGTCACACCAGCGTTTGGCTACTAGACTGATCCAATGATCCAGTCCATCCCATCATTAAAAGAACTATTAAGCATATTTGACATTCACTTCACGGCTATCATTACGCATTCTCGGTAAGTACTCATAGTAACGATAGTTGTCAGTTCATTATGCAAATTTGCAGAAAACTTTGTAAAACGCGAATACGAAAAATGCACACGATTCAAATCAAGTACAAACAGTGGCACTTTGCTATGACTATAAACGAATGTATTGTTATAAAATAGAGCCGTGACTAGATTGCAGGCACTCGTCGAGAAACATGCTTGCTTATAATATAAGCATTTCTACCATTACATGTTCAGAGTCCAATTGAAATTCGATGACAAAAGCGATTGAAACTTACCAGGCTTAGCCGAGTTTCCTTGTGACTGGGAACCCTGGCCTGAATCGCCTTTCAAGTCTAGAGCAGCCACCTAAAATAAATAAGTTTCGGTTAAAATTTGCGTCTGGAACAAATCTACGAATTTCCTGCGTAGGCTTAGATACAACTGACAGTACTTGACTGTTTACCTACGTCGAAGACGACACCAACACTATCCTATTCAGTATTTTGTTGGTCTATTAGATTTGCAGAGCGACGTACTTGGCATTATTAACGCCAACAACAAAATACTGTAATCCGCACCGATAATGCTTGTACTGTAAAAAGGACAACATAGCAGATCTAATTTTATTCACCAAGCGATGCTACCACCTATAGTGGTTACAAGGGACTTTGACAGAACAAATACAGATGTAGCGATTAATCATCATCGACGTCTCATTCTTAAAAGATGCGAGAACCCATCCCATTACCGCAATATTAAAAAAACGTGTCTTGCACAGCCTGGCATACCGAGTAATCGACCACTACCTAAATTGGATTCGCTCTTTTCGGTAAGTTAAGTCACATAACGTAATGCAGCGGCAGCGAAGCCAGGACCTCAGTCATCCCAAAAAGATCACTACTGTCTAAATTGTATTCAGCACTGAGTCTACAGGCAATAAAAGCCGTACCTTCTACAAAACCCATAAAAAAAAAACTCATTATTAACACTGTCATCGCGCCTCACCCGATCGCCACATGACAGCGGTACAAGTTTGTACTTCGGTCATTGCTGATAAAGGTTCAGTTAAACTGTCCCTGATTTTGGGGAATGAATGAATATTCGGTGAAATTTGTTGTTTCAAAAATCCCGTGTGACAAGCAAAGTACTGCTCTTGCCTGAAGCTTGATATACTTACTGTAATGATAAGTGTATCAAGCTTCTATATACGCGATAGATACGCGAGAAATATATAAAGATCGCTACTACCAAATCGCTAAATAATAGAGAAATAATAATAATAAAGATCGCTACTACATACCAAATTCTTCGAAGTCGCTATGCAAAGAAAACGTAAGGGAATAAAAAATAAAGCTTTCTGGCTTATAACAAGTTTATGGAACTGCTGTTCACTTGGGTTTTCCATACAGTCCACTAAGCTACTCAAGTTGGGAGTCGATCATTGAGACAGCGCACAACTTCGCAATCATGAGGAGGAAATTATCCTATTATACATTCTGAGACAATGCATTGTGCCTATTTTCCCCATTCTTGTTAGCAGCGTTTAGCCATCTGCTCCATTAATTATGCAAATTGTTACAGCATCTGTACATGTTACCACATCAATAGGCTGGTCCAGTATTTTTTTTTAACCCCTCGAGAATGGGTAATATAAGCCACAGGCTACCAGAACAACCGGGACCCAAGCAGAAACACCGGCAGTACCAGGAAGCTGGTTGTTAACTGACTAGCTGCCACACTGATTTTCCATTTCCTCCTTTTCTGCAAAAATCTCATTGTTCTGGATATTTGTTGTCCGCCGATACCTACCCATTAGTAAATCTTTAGTACTACCGCTGAGCTCTCACAACAGTTCTTGTTAACGTTGGCAATGCAGCTTCTATTGAAAGAGCAGCAGCCAGAGCAGTAGCTTGCGTCCATTTGACAATCTATCCGTTGATATTCGTGGCGTTTTGTTGAAGCTGCGGCGGAGAATGATCAACCGTCGCAAATTTCCGTCCATTACCGTAGTCGTCAGACGGTCTAATCCTCAACCCGTCCAAACGCTCCCTCTCGAATATTACTGCCAAAAGGGGCCATCATCGGCAATCACAACGGCACTATCTACCAGTTCCACCTGTAACACTATTACTACTATATCTACCAGCAAAAGGCATCACGACCGATGATGATCTCGCAACCAGCTGCCATTGGTGACTGCTTGGATCTTGCTACGATAACGCCATCGTTGACGGTCAGAACCACAATGAGCACAAGCCGATGGTTGTGGTAACACTGCTAATGTATTACCGGCTACCGGCGGTCGCTTCTTTCAAACAACCAGTTTCACCCGCCGCTGCGTCAGCGACGAATAACGGGCGAGTGGGAAGCTTGATTGCTGCTGCTGCTACTAGTATTCTATTATTTTTGACTGTAGCTGTGAACGTTGATGCCGCTTCAGTACAAGCGCCATCAGACTGAGCGGTCGAGTGAGTGCTTTGGCGGCGACGCAAATAATGGCGGCAGCAGCAGCGACGCTAGTTGTTAGTCTTGACAGCGTGTCGATCGCCCGCCCTCCGCCGCTACAACAGCCAGAATATCAGCAAAAACAGACAGCGACGGATTAACAGACAGATGACATAATATCATGGCAGCGGCTTTGTGGATGAGCAATCAGCCCACTGCCACAACCAGCTGTAACTACAACAGCAGCGTCACAACCCGCAATGGTAGCAGCATAGACTGAACAACGTTATGAACATGCAAATGAAACCTCACCGGCCCCTTCTGAACACGACAGCCGCCAACTCTAGCTGCCATTTACTGCGTCACCATCAGAATCTTTCTATTTATAAAAAAAAAAAAATGAACTAGCGAACCAAGCCACGGGATATTAAATGCAATGTAAAAATCCGAATGAACTGGGTAGAAGACGTGGAAACGTAAAATGAAATACTACCATAGCCAATAATGCTCACGATTAAACTATCCGTCCGAAACAAATGTACGTATTATTATAAACCACAGAAGCCAGCCCGTAAAATGACTCACCGCCTGAGACGTGACATTTTTCATGTAAGTGCTCGCAAATCCTCGCAAAGAATTACTCTAACTTTTCAAACTGTAACGTAAATTGTACGAAAAACGGATCCCATGGTGTGGCCTATTGAAGGATGGACAGACCTAAGGTAAAAGCACGAATTCTTGTTGCTGCCATCATCTGTTCCTCATCTGTTTAGCGGTACCAAACCAAATACTGCTTTCACTAAATGGCGTATATAAACGAATATGGCCGGTTGACTGAGCAATGAACTGCGCCCAACGATTTTTATTACTGTTCTGATAAATATTGCCTGAATATAACAATCATGAGCAAAAAATAATGACACAAAAGAACCTCCACAATATCATGGCGGGCCATTCTCACTTAGGGCTTCTGAAATCATTTTAGAGGAAACGTATATCGAGCAAGGTACAACGAACAACTCGTATCATCGAACAACTAATGGTCATCTACTCTACGCCTTGACCAAAACTTTTCGATCCGTCGCAGACAATTCTGTGATGAAATAGTTACCCATCGATGTAGTCAAGATGCTCGCCAGTTCGTAGCTGATGACACCATTAACGATTCGGAGTCAACGTAGGTCGACTCTGGTTCATTTGTATCCGCATAGAAACGTTTAACATACCCGTGTTAACCACGACATAGTACATACCGACTGATGAATGTGCTGATGAAAGTTAGCACCGTCACGTTTCACAGATAACTAACCCAATTAGCCAATACTTCTGACCCTAACAATCCCGAGGGTAAACCCTTGAATCAACTGATACTCGTTCCCTATAACCGCATTATGCTTGTTTCTGCTTGTTATCTAACTGCTCATCAACGTATTTTTAAGTAGCATTTAGGCCCGGTAATGCTCTAAAGCTGCGTGCATATCTATACATACACAATTCGCAGATTAAACAACAACTGCGACTGTCGCACAACTCGACAAACACCTTACGAGATACGTTAAGATGGGACACGACACTGCCATCTCAAAGTATAGACATAGCATTTTTCAATAAATGCCTCGACCTCACCGCCAACACTGTTCCTAGTTCCAGTACGATTCAAACACAGCATATAAATTCATACCAGTAGCTGAGACTATACCGACACCAACTCTACAGTAATCCAGCCCCAGTGTAATTCTTCCCGTTGCTGCTGCCGCCAACTTGCACATATTTAAACCAACATGTGGGCATCAAAGCATTATCCTAAATAAAATATTAATTTTAACCCAATAAAAATTTTGGAAGATTAGTCTTATTCGTACATAACTACAGACAATGTTAGCGCAAGTAAACTGATATATTCGGAATCACGTACAAAACTGGCTAAGCAAGAGAATAATTAAAGGTAGGCAAGCCTCTTGCGAGAACTCGCATCAATAAGGCACGCGGTTGCGTACAATGGAAAATTTGACAGCTAAGTGGTATATATATACACACACACACACATACATATATATTATATATATACACATACACATACACACCCATATAGATATATACACAGACACACATTATATATATATATATATATATATATATATATATATATATATACACACAGACACACGCCCACACATATATACACACAGACACACACCCATGCATACATATATACACAGACAACACACATACGTTCATATATATACACACACACCCATATATACACATACACATATATATACACTCACATACATATATACACATACACACACACGTTCATACATTTAGACACATTCACATACACACACGCATACAATACACATACACATTCATATTCATACTCACACACACTCATACATTTAGACACATTCACACACATGCACACTCTTTATACGCCCACAGATACACACACAGACACATGCACACACCAATGCACACACGCACACACCAATGCACACACGCACGCCCTTGAGATACACATTTGCACACACACACACCGCTCGCACTGACACACACATGTACACCCACTAATTTATACACATGCACACACTCATATATATACACATTCTAAGGATGTAGGAAGGATTGCTAGGATGTATTCATGCGTGAATAACAAAAAAAACTCCGCAAAACTCAAGATCACCTAGGTGATGGGAATGATGATACCACCGACGAGAGTCCCCGCTATAATTTCCCCTGCCAGCATCCCTTTGGTAGCAATACCTAACACCGAAGCAAGCGTAGCCTGTTACTTAACAGGGATATAATTAGCCAAGTAGATCAATAAGTATATCGTTAAACAGCGTGCGACGGGTTGTCAACACCAATCGTCGTGGTGATATTAAAGGCAGTATACGCGTTTAAGTTGACGGCACCCCAACTATACTAGTGACGCTCGGTGCTGCCGTTGTTTTTTCTGGCGTTTCGCAGTTTCCCAAGCCCTCTTGCCGTCGCTACGCCAGCCATACAAGTGTCACAGCAAGAACAGCGAGCCAGGCAAAGCTCGACTGGTTAGCATGTTCAGCATTATTTTTAATAGGATCTTCCTATTAACAACAGCACTCGTGTCAATGGCTTGTTGCTCGCTTCGACCATCTAACAACGGCTGGCGTCGGTGGGCCACTGGCATGGATTTTTCATAGTCGCTGCCGTTGCCGCCGCCACCAGAGCGCTAGTTCTCGTGGTGAGTTTATACTACATCTACGCGTTGTCGTTTCGTTTAGTCCAGTCTCGTTGTTCATCGAGTTCCAGAGCCCAGAATAGGGCTACTACTAACCACGAATAGTTTGTGGGCACGAATCAAATATTCCTATGACGGCAGCACCGCTACCGACGACGTACCGAAGTCGTAATAGTGCTCATAGTCGCGATGTGTGTGCATAACTAATACCGTCCATACATTTCGTCAGTCGTTTTCGTGAGCCACTGCACTCGCACGCACATACCAGATCAGATTCCCACAATAGCCGAGTGAAATTAACCTATGTATAGGTTATTGATAGTAATATAATATATAACCTATAATATATAAATAATAACGCCTATTATTGAGTTGTGTTACTATTATTGAATAGGCAAGCGACGGGGATGATGCCGCTGGAAATTATGACGCAAGAGAAGACAGCACACACGGATATGACGCTATAAAAAGTGTAGTGGTAGTGTTTGCCCTATAGTAGTCATAATATATGTGCATATACAC